>NC_040044.1:21587343-21627917 GCF_003713205.1 Coffea eugenioides | reverse complement strand
ACATCCTTGATGGATTTCTCTTCTATCTCAATCGACTGTGTATACCTAACTGCTCCATTCGCTCTTTACTTGTTAGGGAAGCACAAGGAGGTGGATTGATGGGATACTTTGGCGTGGCTAAAACCTTAGCTATCCTTCAAGAACACTTCCATTTGCCAAGGATGAAGCGAGATGTGGAGCGCATGGTGGCTAAGTGCATCACTTGCCACAAAGCTAAGTTTAAATTTCAACCCTATGGCCTCTATAGTCCTTTACCTGTACCTAAGGAACCTTGGACTGACATTTCCATGGATTTTGTTTTGGGGTTACCTAGGTCAAAGAGGGGTAATGATAGCATCTTTGTTATTGTTGATAGATTTTAAAAAATGGCACATTTTATACCATGTCACAAAACAGATGATGCATCTCACATTGCTGATTTGTTTTTCAAATAAATGATTAGATTGCATGGCATGCCTAGGACAATTGTCTCTGATAGGGATGTCAAATTTTTGAGTTACTTTTGGAAAACTTTGTGGAAAAAATTGGGTACTAAATTACTTTTTTCTACTACTAGTCACCCATAAACTGATGGCCAAACTGAGGTCGTTAACTGCACCTTGTCTACACTCTTACGTGCCATCATTAGAAAAAATATTCGAACTTGGGAAGAGTGTTTACCCTATGTTGAGTTTGCATACAACCGTACGGTGCATAGTTCTACTCATTTTTCACCATTTGAAATAGTCTATGGTAATAACCCTTTAACACCACTAGACTTATCACCTTTACCTTCTTCTGAGCGCATTAACTTAGATGGTGCTAAACGAGCAGATTTTGTGAAGAAATTGCATGAGCAGGTCCGCTTAAACATTGAGCGAAGGATGGATCAAGTGGCTCAACGAGTTAACAAGGGACGCCAACGCGTGGTGTTTGAGCCTGGTGATTGGGTGTGGTTACATCTGCGCAAGGAGAGATTCCCTGTCCAAAGGCACAATAAACTACTCCCACGAGGAGACGGGCCATTTCAAGTCATCAAGCGCATCAATGACAATGCTTACAAGCTGGACCTTCTCGGTGAGTACAATGTGAGCGCTACATTCAATGTCTCTGATCTATCTCCTTTTCTTGCAGACGACGAAGCTGATTTGAGGACAAATCCTTTTCAAGAAGAGGGGGATGATATGAACCAAGAGACACCATTGAATGCAATTCGAGTTCCTTTAGGGACTCGTGACGCGAGCTAAGAAGATGAGAGAGGAACTCCAAGGGCTTGTTCGTGAGGTGCAAAGCCAAGAAATTGTCCCCAAGGTCATTGAGGGACTTGAGCATGAAGGAATGAATGTTGTCCATATTGTTCAAATCCAAGAGGATCGCGAGTGACCCTTCTCTAGTTCGCGTATTGGTTTAACCGATTAGTTAGCTATGTTGGAGTCTAGTTTAGTCATTTTATTCAAGGAATAAAACCGGCCAGCTTGCAAGCTAGAAGGTCCGAGCCTAGAGTTCCTAAAATGAAGGAACTTTGCCATGTTTAGCCTTTTCCAATTCGGTTAGGGTTTAGTCTTTTCCAATTCACTTTAGGTTTCTACTTGTATGGCTATTTGTAAATAGCTTACCTAGGGTCATGTTTTAGGCATTCATTCATTCAATCAATAAATCAAAATTTGAGAGTTTTGTTGGTTTTTCCAAGGCTTCTTGAATAACTTAGAATTTCTCTAAGTGTTCGTGACTTATCAATCTAGAATCACACTAGGTTGTGGCGTCTACTACCTTTATACCAAGGTTCGTTAACCAAGTGATTAACGGGTTGAGGTCATCCGCTCCAAGCTTGGTATCCTCTTGTTGATCCTAAGTCTAATCTCTTATGGGTTTCGTCACAAGGTTGGCGCCGTTCATATCATTCTACCTCTAATTGATACTTGGATCAAAAACAAAAGAAGAGTAATTAATGCTGATAAAACACTTGAAATCACTAAACCCACCAAGTTGATAACAAGAAAGAAACATTTAAATGTCATGCACCATTCGAAGGTCTTTATCACAACCTGAAATTATACTTGAATAAGTATAAGCATCAAAGCAACACGTAGGCCTCCAACCAATTAAACTTTCCAAATCAAGATGTTGCATAACATGTGTACTAGGACAAAGAAATGTTGGATGCATGAACAATATGTAAATGACTTGAAACACAACCCAACTTGAATTATTGGGGACGTACAACACAAGAACAAGCATTGACAAAAAAAACACCACTAATATCTAAAAAACTTAAAACTAGATTCACAACTAGAATAGTTGCAACTCACAAGAGAACGTAAATTCACTCTAGAAAAATGATCATAAAGCAAATAAACAACCTCACCAAACTTTAGTAGCCCAATTTGACTATCCACATCATGCACATAAGCAAATTTAAAAATAATGCCAATTAATTCAAGCATTTCACCATGTGTCCAAATCAAGAAACATATCTTTTGGAACACACAAAGACATATTAGGAAGAATTATTACCTCTATAGGCAAACTAAGCTCCTCAATGTCACCATGATAACTAAGTACTCTAAATAAGAAACTTACCTTACTAGTGGCAAATTGACCAATAATAAATTTACCATAGGTAACCGATTCAAAGAGCCATTGATTAACATATTTTCCAATTGTTTCCATTACCGGTGTATGAACAACTCCAAGACCTATATCTAAAACAAAACAATTAGCTATTAATGTTCCATTAAAGTTAGATGAAGACAATAAAGGTACACTAGTTTAATCTCCCTCCATTGAACCCTTTCATCCACATTGGTAGACAAGACAGCTATGGAATTGAAATCCTTCATAAATTGATGGTAAAGATGTATAATTCCATGAAGACAAATTTCATGAAATTTTTTAATTTCTCCAAAAGACTTAGGAATATGACATCTCACGATCATCTCTATTTCACCCCATCTAACTTGCAAAAGACAATTAACACTAAACAAAGCAAATTTAAGATTGTTAGTAAAACAATAAGCTCTCTCACCAACTCCCTCAATTTTTACAATCATACTCTCATTTTCCCACTCCTCAACCATCTCCATTTTCCCACTCCTCAACCTCGACTACTGTTTCTTCTATTGCAACCTCATACTTTAGCTCACTCTCATTTTTAAGTGCATTCACTGATTTTTCAAGGAGTACCTCACTCTCTCTACTCTCTTGCTTTTCTCTCTTTTGCTCACTTGATCTTTTCACCACACAAGTGTTGGTTGGCACTGAAGTAGGTGGCACAAATTTTTGATGACGCCGATCTAACTGGTGAAAACACTTGACAGTATTACGCTTACTTCAGACTTGCACACCATGCCTTAGCCTGCTTGGAGATTTCTTAAGTTTCGTAACTTGTTGGAGATCATGATACATCTCAAGTGAAACTTCTTTGGTAGGGAACGAGTATTGCTCAGAAGCTTGGCGGGACCCTGTGAGAACCTAGAAATTTTGTCAATTTACCTAGTTTAACTACATGGCATTTTATTTATTTAGTCATCTATTCGTTTATTTATTGATTTGATAATGATTTTGTTTTAATGGTCTTATTAAATTTTACATGAGGGAATTAGTTTGTGGGGTAAAATGAATTTTTTTTTCTTTTAGTGGGTGTGAAAGGAACTTTAGGAAAAAAAGAGGGGGGGTTAGAGCAATAAGAACCTACTAGAAGGTGACATCTGTCACCATAAGAACCAAGCTTCTTTCTTTAAGACCTTTGACCAAAATTTCCTACCAATTTACCTTTCATTTCTTGTCTTGAAAATAACAAACAAACACAAAGGAAAAACAGAGAGGGAGGCCGAGAGCAAGAGAGAAGAAGAGAGGGAAGAGCTTCTATGACGACCCCACCTCCCCCTAGGGCGTACCCCAGGGTTTAGCGGACTGTCTGCCCAACTCTCGTCAGGACTCACTCACTCTCGACTTCAAGAACACAAGTTATAACTTCAAAAAGAAATGAAACAACAGTTCCAAACTTGGAATGTACATTTATGCTCAAGTCTGTCTCAATCGTTCATACATTTCCAAATATAACAAAAGATTTAAATTCTAGATAACTTCCAACCCTAATCGAGTACTAGCGCGAGTACAATTGTAAAATTCAAAAACTAGACGACGTTAGCCTGTACTAGTCTCGCGCCCACGCTCGTACCCCCTATAAGGAAAACAAAATTAATAGGGTGAACCAAAGCTCAGTGAGGTTCCAAACATCAATGTAAAAATCAAGTAGCAAGTTGACCACCGTATAAAACTTGAAATATCAAAGTAGCGAGTATAAGAGTTTATAAAAATGAGCAATAACACTTCAAATAGCAACCCATTAGATAACCAACATTTCCACGTAAAAGGATACAGTGGCTCTTGCGAGTTAACTCCGCCATAGCTTCACCAAGTAGTAGTTGACACTCCGTCAACTTTCAAGTAGAGTAACTAGTCCAGTAGTGCACCACTTAACTCCAATCTCCATCCATCATTCAAACCCCCTACCGGGCCCGAACTCCAATATAACAGTGGTGGTAATACTCAAGTATACCAATTAGTCGAGGAGATAACACTCCACTCGACAAAGCAGTAGACCCAGGGTTTGTTATCTTATCGACCAAACCCTTGCCGGCTCGACTCGATTAACTAGCCACAGAGTTTTTGGAATTCCAGACAGTATCCAAGTCATACACATCTATATATATCAAGCCAATTATAACCAGTGCACAGTACTAAGTCACATTAGAGCAAGTGCGATAAAGTACATCCTTGCCCTATCAAACAAGTTAAGTCCTGTCCAAGCACATTAACAAAGCAATTCATTCAAGTAATAAGTTCAAACATGCACTTGGAAACACTCACCAATGATTTATTGCTTTCCAAAACCAAGCTCAGGTTCAACTCCCTGGCTGGAGTCCAAATCTGCAATAAAATACCGTTTAACAGTTTGCAATCAATTAGGGTTTCAAAATATAGGAGTTTCGCTTAAAGAAAATGAAGTAAATAGAACTCATTTAAGTATTACTCATTTTACTTATCAAACCCTAGAAAATTCATACTCATTTTTTTTGGTTTTGATAAAGAAGTGTTTAAAACTTTTAAGTTCGCAACTTGGTAGAAAAAACTAGGAAATCGTGTTTAAAGTGGCCGTTACTTTGTCTTTGAGAAAGATACACTTTTGGAAAAATTTTAACTTATAAGTCACCCACACGGTCAACTTAAGCATCCCTACATAACTAAGTCCTAAATCGATCCCAAGTCACACCCCTATTTTCACTTTCACTCACTTATCCTTCGAGAGGAAAAATAGGCAGCATTTCCTTTGTGTTTACCAAATTTTCTAGCCATTTTCAAGGCCACATTTCCATCTCAAATCATCCCAATAAATACCACAGTTAATAAGATAAAAATAACTCTCAATCTAGGCCATAAAACCATCTAATTGAAGTTCATTTCTAGCATATATCATCACAATATCAAAGCTGGAAAATCTCTAATAAAGCTGGAAATTCCTAGTTAGAAGCTAAAAAGTCACAATAAAGCTACCAATCATCACACAAGTCCATAACCAAGCTCAATACCAACATATCATGGATGAACAACACAATTCAAGGCTGAAAATCATAAACCCTAGGCTGAAATTTCACCAATCTTCACCAAATCTTGGTTATCATCCATAAAATTCCAAGTTTCAAGTCATCTTCACCATAACTTGCAAGAATAAGAAAGAGAAAGGAAGTTGTTCATCTTATACCTTCAACCCCTTGAAGAAAGTGAAGAAACCAAGGTTTCCTCTCCAAAAAATCTCCACCACAAGCTTCCTTGCTTCCTTAGTGCTAGTTTGTTTGGTTTAGTTTTGTGATTCTAACTTAAACAAGGCAAGAATCAAGGTGGAAATGGAAGTTTTCTCCTCTCTTTTCCTCTCTAAACTCATGGCCAAGATGAAGAAAAAGTGAAGGAAAATTGGCCAAAAGAAAGATAAGAAGGAAAGAAAGTTGTCTTGGTCAAACTTGCCTTGGATCATTGACACTTGGCAAGGCCAAGTTTTTTTTTTCTTTTCTTTCCTTTTCTTAGTCAATAATTTCGACTGGCTTTAGGGTTAATTTATGGAGGATTAAATGAAATAAAATCAAGGAGATTAGGGTAAGAAAGTATTGGTCAAGTGGGGTGCTCAACTGGTAACAAACGGCACACGTCGGTTCAAGCCTACTTCCTTAACTCTCTTGTACTTTTGTTTTAACTTATGATCCACTAACTTATTTTTAGCACTTCTAATCACATACTTCCTCTTGCCTAATACCCATTCTTATCCGTCAAATTTAATACACATACCTCACCAACTGATCACACTATCAAAATGTACAAAAACCCTAGTTTACTCTAACTATAAAAGTAAATGTAAAACTCTCGATTCTATTATTTATTACAACTATTGAGGGAGTAAATTAGTAGTAAAAGGAATTATAAATTAACTTATTCAAAATAAAAGAGAATTTTAAGAAAATATAAGCAAATTCTCAAGGCCTCACAGCTTCACTCCATTTAGCTTCAATCTTGCTTGGATTTTGAGGGAAAAGGAAGGAGATAACTTGGGGTTTTCATCCATCTTGGCTTAAGTTTGGAGAGGAGAAGATTGGGTGGTTGGAAATTCATCTTGGTTGGAAAGCAAAAGAGGTAAAATGCTTGATTAACCTTCTTTCTTTGTCTTATGTTGAAAATAAGGTTGATTGTTGGATAAAGACATGATTTGGTGGTGAATCTTGGTAGTTTTTCAAGTTGATGATGCTTATACTTCATACTTGAGTTCTAGGGTTTGATTATGCATATGATTATGGTAGCTATCTTGTTGTAATTTTGGCTACATATGTGTCTATTGTTGTGTTGGTGATGAAACCCTATGGAATTACTAGATGGTTTGGGCTGAATTTGGGACAATTAGTTGGAGGAATGTTGGAAAGAAATTGGGAAAAATTTTTGTTGGCTGGCCGAATGGAAGGGCTGGAGTTGCAGCCTTGATTTCGACATTTTTATCATGATTCAAAGCTTGATTTTGCTCAAAATACTTTATACTACTTTAACCTACAAGTATGTGCGAATTAAGAAATTAGATAATTACAGTACGCAGCTCTACTCCTATAGGGTTTCCGATTTTGGAAAGTAACGCAGCGCACTAGGGTTCCGCCTTGGCCATGGCTACAACGGCAGCCCTTCAGCTGTGGGTTGAAGGGCAGGCTGGCTCTCCTACTACTAAGAAATCCTTTTCTCAACTCTTCACGTAGCCAGCAAATCCACAAATTCAGGTTCGGCCAACATCTACTTACAAAAGGGAGGCGGCTGTTGTGTTTTCAAAGGCAGACGTGGACAAGTTAGCGGTCCCTTTCCGCCTAGCCATCGTGGGAAAGTTCTCCCATGGCCGATCGCCATTGGAGGAGATTAGGAGGGTCTTCGCTTCTCTGAATCTTCGTGACCAGGTCACTGTCGGATTGCTAGATTACAGACATGTTCTACTAAGATGTGCCTCAGAGGCTGACTTCAATCGAATCTGGACAAGGGGAGTGTGGCAGATTGGCAAATATCCCATGCGTGTGTTTCGCTGGACCAGAGATTTTCATGTTCACAAGGAGTCTTCCTTGGTTCCGGTGTGGGTTTCTCTACTAGCGTTACCAATACATTTTCATGACAAAAACTCTCTGTTCTCAATCCTATCTCTTATAGAGAAGCCCCTATTCTTGGATGCAGCAATAGCGGTAGGAACAAGGCCAAGTGTGGCCAAAGCGTGTGTGGAGATAGATTTGCTGAAGTCCATCTATTCAAGAGTATGGGTGGCAGTGGAGGAAGAGGGGGTTTTGGTAGAAGGTGGTGATGGAGGCAGTGCCGAAGTATTGTACGACCTGTTGGAGGCTGGGGCATTCAGTGGAGGAATGTAGGAAGAATGATGCCAATCCTGGACCAGTTAAGGCTCCAGAACAGGGGCGCGCTGCTCAGTACATCGCGCGGCCGACGGAACCTGCTCCAGCTCATGATGCATCAAAGTTGGACGACCTGGAGAAGGAGTGCGCGACGGACAGTGCAGGGTCTGAAGCGGCAAAACTGCTGCGCTAGGGTTCGATTGCGCAGCTTGGCGGCAATTCGTGTGACGCACTAGCCCAGCTTGGCTCCATGTGCATTCCACAGCGGCTGACTGAGGAAGTTGGGACTGAGACTGTGATGGATAGGCTACCTATTGCGGTGGAGGAGGCTCATGGGTCACCAGTGAAGCCTGCGCGAGAAGAGGAGAACACGGATAGCAGGGAGGCACGGGTGCACAGGGGTAAGGAGGAACGGGTAGGGGAGGTGGATCAGGGACAGATGTATGCGAAGGTGGTGGAAAGCCTGGGGAAGGAGCTGGACACCTGCCCTGCAGCCGCGTGCTTGGTGGAGGAAGAGGAGGTTGTTGTCGGCATGGGCGGTGTTGCGAATGTGCTGACTTCTACTGCTGGAAACTTATCATCGAGGGCAAGAGGTATTCCAACAGATCAAACTGATTCTGCGTTGGAGTCTTTAAACCTGGACCAGTCCAGAACCAATGGGGTTGACCTCAAACAAAGGAAAGCAAAAAGCATAAGGGCGACTTTTCCCTCAGATAGACAACTCCGCTCATCTTCAACATGCTCTCAGGACTTTTACCAAATTTTATCCCATGATTATGTGAGCACCCGTGGATTTTCTTATTTTCTAGACTTTATTTTATTTAATTGCATGCCTTTTCTATATTTTATTTATTAGGAAAATTTTCTAGATAATTTTTATGAGTAAATATAGTTCAAAAATTATTTTTCTAGTATTAATTAGTTTTTGAGAAATTAAGAGCGTATACCGGTTGTGGAACCCACTAGTGCGGTTAGTTTGATAAAATGCGGCTAATTAGGTTAAGTTATATAGACAGAGATTATATTACATGGTATTATGAGCCAATTAGAGGATGCATAGAGGGATTAACCTTGGAAGACAAAAGGATAAGCTCAAACAAAAAGGGGTGACAAGTGTCACCTTGTGACTTGAGGATGGTTTGACCAACTTTCTTACTTTACCATTTAACCAAAAAATTGACTAAAAACATCTTCATTTTTTCCTCCCCTTGGCCGAACTTCTTGAGCAAAGAAAGAGAAAAAAATCTCCAACTTCCTTCTTCTTAATCTTGCCCAATCTCACAACTTAACCGTTTATACTCCAAAACTCTCCATAAAATCCCTTTGCTAAGTGGTATTGAAGTAGTTGGTGGAGTGATTTGGCAAGAGGAAGTGCTAAGTTGCTATCTTTCTTAAGTTGTAAGGTGAGTTGTGAAGAAATCCTCTCTTTGTTCGTAATAGTGGTAAATTAGTGGCATTGGTGGCTAAATAAGATGATTTATGGTATGTTTATGGTTGGAAGTGAAGCTTTGATGAATTTTATATTTATTCTTGATTTTTCTATTTTTATATGTTTTATATTGTGTGGCCATGGATGATGGCTTGGGATAGTCTAGAATGAAGCTATAGTGCGTAAATTGTAGCTAAATGCGGAAAATTTCCATGTTGTGCGGAAAATTCCAGATTAGGGTTTCAATTTCCCCTATTCTGTCTGGTACTGTTACCCCTAGTAAGAGGCCGAATTGGCCTTAGTATAAAACATGAAAGTTGTAGATAATGATTTTTTATAGTTTCCTATAAAATTTCAACCTAATCAGAGCAAAATAAGCCTGTGAAAAGACCAAAATACCCTTGCTGCCCTGTTTTTGTTCGAAACTGATAATTAGCTTCTGTAATTGGTTAGTTTGACCGGGAATACTACTGATTTGGTTGTCGATGTCTTCTTAAGAATTATAGCCTTGTATCTTATCTTTCAAATGGCTTTAGAATTACCTGAATCGGAGTTGTGTGTGCTGAGATATGATTGAATGAATCAGGACTGCTAGTTGAATTTCACAGTGAGCTTCGAACTGGAAAATCTGGGGTTGTTTTGGTAACTTTGACCTAGTTAGGATGAGAACTGGACTAAGTAGTCTTCATCAAAGTTATAGCTCTCTGTCTTAGCTTCGAAATGGTATAACTTTCACTTCAATCCAATAAGCGTAGTTTCAGTTATGTCCGATACGCTAAGTAGCGGTGAATCTGCCTTTTTGGTTCCTTAGCTTAAAGCTTATTTCCGGTCATTTTCCTAACTAAATCTTGTACTTGGATGACTTTGAGCCTATTGAACGGCTGTTGTGATGAATTTATATTGTGTATGACTTTGGGATTGATTGAGGAAAATAATGAAGCCATAAGTGGCTGGAAAATTGGTAAATACAAAGGGCGTGTTGCCCAAATTTGCACTCGAGAATTAGGTAACGATTTGAGAGCAAATACCATATGAACCATCTAGGATATTTGCGTCCTCTTTTATCAAGGTATATAAGGTCGAATCTGGCCAAAATTTGTACACTTGGAAAAAATGAAATTTACGACTAATAGAAATACGTTTTCTTCATTTCTTCGACTCAAATGGATATTTCAAAGTTTTCCGAGCGAGCATGAGTTTTCCAAATATTTTACTCATGTCCTTTGGTTTAAATGTACTCTTTTCACTTCCAAAATCATATGTCTAAAATACTAGTAGTATTTGAATTGTCTTCGATTCACCTAACTTTTACTGGAGCAACTGTAATATTTTCTCTTGATTAACCTTAGGGTTCATCGGTGATTGAAAGTGTTACCCGGAAAGATATTCTGGACGTGATTTCACCCTAATAGGTGAGTGTACCACTCCCCTGAATTGTTGTTTGATTGGTTCATCTATACTTGAAATGTGTGACATGGATAACTATGAACTCTGTTATTCTGAATGAGACGAGGGTGTACTTTATCACACTCGTTCTCTTGCCTGAACTGAATGGACTGGAATCTCTTACCTGTACTTGTTATGAACTTGAACTTGTTACTTGCGCTTGTTATGAGATCGTTTGGAAGTGTGTCCAACGATTTTCCTGTTAACTTGAGCTCAACCTCATGGGGAGTTAATTAAATCGAGCCAGCAAGGGCTTGGTCGAGGTAATTGACATTCTATGGGTGCCTGTTCCTGGGGAATCTTTGGGTATTAAGACTCTTGATTCCGGTATACTCGAGTATTACCATTCCTGTTCCTGTTTGGCATTCGGGCCCGGTAAGGGGTATGTTTGGTGAACGGGATTTTGGCATTAAAGTGGTGTTCTACGAGACTGGTTCCTTCATTTGAACGTTGACGGAGGGTCAACGAGGCTGGATCAAGTATTGCAACGGGGATTTGGCTCCTGAGAGCCACCTGTCGCGCCCCACTTTTTGATGATGTTGATGTGTGTAGTGTGGTGTGTAATGTGTGAATGTGTGCAAAATGAAAAGTAAAAGGCCATGGGACTTAAAATGCGACGATTTGGCCAAGTGAAGTTCAAAAGGGTTTTTTGTATCAAAAATGGAGTCGCCACTTGGTATAGAGTTAGGGTGTACCAAGTCACCCAAAAATAATTTTTTGTTTTTGAATAAAAAAGTAAATAAACCCTTTTTGAGAACTTTTGGGTCTACGTAACCAAAAGAGGGATCGGGGGTCACATTTGACGAAGGGGAAGGCAAGGATAAAAATCCAAGGCACCCCTTCGACCTAGCCAAGGCTAGTTGCGCGACTTAACCTTATCTTTCCTAGTTTTCTACCCAATGTATGTTCGCACGTTGGATATGACTATATGAATGCAAAATGGAAAGGAAAATGCAATCCTAAATTCTACGATGTCTCTCGTGAGGCTTTTGGTCCCAAACCACATGAATTGTGGCGGCCAACAAAGGAAAACCCCATAGAGGTCGATTAATGCAAATGAGACTCAAGTGTGCAAGTGTGAAAGTGTATGAAAGAAATTAAAAATCCAAGTGTTTGTGTGCAAGTGTATGAAAAGGTGCACGTGTGCAATTGTATGAAAATTCCAAGTGTTCGTGTGCAAGTGTATGAAATATAGTGATAAGTGCATATAGGTGTAATTAAATGCAATTTTGTGAAGTAGAAATCAAAATGAACAATAAGGAAAGGAAAATGTGAATTGAAAAGAATGAGTGAGTGATAAATGAGAATGAATGAACCTAAGGGAATGCATCAGGTCGGGTATGGGAATGACTCCTAACTTGTCGACTTCGATTTTCCCTTTGATTAGAAGGCAAAACTAGCGTGCTAAGGCTATCGAGTAGCCACACTCGCTCGTTTCCCTTATCAGAAGGAGACCCTCAAGCAAATGGACCCTATAACTATCATGATATGCAAAAATCCTAAAATGAAGGGAAAGGGGGTTCGAGGAGCATGCCAAGTGATAAAACTAAGAAAAATGCATGATATGTGGTGAAAAACCAAATGATATGCTAATGAGGGGAAATCCCTAAGGGTCTAGCGTTGGACTAGCCCATTCTATGAATTCCGACTAGCGTTGTACTAGCGGAAACGTACATTCATCCATTCCATTCATTCATGGCTATGAAAGCAAGTAGACATGCCAAAATACTCGTAAACACATAGCACATAGCATTTAGCATGCTCGACTAGATGCAAGAGCCTAATAAAGCAATTAAACATGTAGCAACAAAAACAAGCAAGCAAGGGGAAGGGGAAGTGGACCAGATGCTCTCCGAGCCCTATCTATTACAAGCCAAGAGGTGTACACATACCCCATAAAAGCATAAAGGGGAAGGGGAAATGGACAAGATGCTCTCCGAGCCCTATCTATTACAAGCCAAGAGGTGTACACATACCCCATAAAGAATAACTTAAATAAAACGCAAAAAGTAAATAAAATAAATGAAAAAATTAAGGAAAGACAAGGAAAGCAAAGTAGACATGCATATTCACATAACACGTAGGAGCACGTAGGAAAAATAAACTCAAGAATATAGAAGTTACCTCCCTTGCAATGGAAATCGAGTAAATGAGATATTAGCTTCAAAACAATAAAAAGGTCAAGGTACCAATTTATTTGGCAAATAATCACAAAGGATAAAAAATAAGCATGAATTTGAATCAATTAAATCATGTCAACAATCCACATTTAAGAAGTTACAAGAAGAAAGGACCTGATTGCACAGATTGACAAAATTTGGAGGTCAAAATTAAAGAAAAACAAAGTTTAGGGGCCTATTTGCGATTAAATTAGGGACCCAATTGAATGAAATTGAAAGTTGTTGGGGCCATAGTGAAAGCACTCGGAAGTCAGGGGACTGGAATGAAATTTCGTTATCAGGCTTCTTGGCAAAACAGGCCATTGGGCCATTGGTATTTATTTCGTGGGCCAAGACCCCTTACCAGCCCACGAAAGTCCAACACAAATGGGAATGGGCCATCTTATTTATTTGTTTGGGCCCAAACCTCCTTAGCCCAATCGAAAACCTTAAGAGCACAAGCAGGCCAGCCTATCTTCAAGTCCGAACAAAATGCAACTAAAACAGATGGGCTTCATTCCTCAAGCCCATGTCACAACCCAGAAAAACAAGTCATCAATCCACTTATCAAACCCAAAAGTCATCAATCCACTTATCAAACCCAAACAAATTATGCTTACCCACAACCCAAATCATAATACCAAACCTAACAAGATTAGCAAATCAACTAAAATTATTAGGCCATAATTATAATCCAAATCTCAGAATTAATCTATCCAACAAATCGCATAAAATATGCAAACAGAGGAATAAGCTTAAGAGGGCAAAATTAGTTCAAATTTCCAGATTTTTGGGCCATGGAAACATTAATTAGAAGCCAAGGGGTTGGACTGTAATTCTCCCTTTGTTTCCAATGCATGCAACTACGTAGAAGAACCATTCCTTTCTTTACTTTGAACTGCAAATGAAAGCTGAAATCTGCAAATTGTTGCCGCAAGCTTTGGCAGCTTTGAGCCATGCGCATTTCAAACCAGCAAAAGAAAGGAAAAAACAAAACTCATTGTTGGCCCATCCACCCACATGAATCCATATTGTCGACCCCAAGCATGATTATCCATCACTAGGTGATCTTAACAAGGAATGGAACGTGTGGATGACCCAGAAAAGCTCAAATGATCCTTACAGAGGTTCGAAGGAAGATCAGACAAAGGTGAATGAAGGCCCGGTCGCGCTCTTTCTGCAACCTCCAGCCGTGGCCATCCTTTCCCTTTCTGAAACCTTTCTTTTTACTACTCGTTTCTCTCCTTTTTCCCCCCAAGCTCTCCACTCAGCCGTAGCTCTCTCTCACTCACTTAGTCTTTTCCTCTCTTCCTCAAACTCTCAGCCCGTAACCTCTCTTTTGCTCTCGACTTTTTCCCCTTTCTATTGTCTCTCTCTCAGCCGTCTTCCTCAATCCTCCTTCCCTTTCTTTTCTCAACTCACGGCCTTTTCTGTTTTTCTTTCTTCCGTTCATTCCCTCCTTTTTGTTGTGTTTTTGGCTGCCTTTCTCTTCTTTTCTATTTATACGGAACCTCCCTCACCCTAAAACCTTCAGTCCTTTTTCTGTAATTTGCAGCCAGGGGCTGCCCCAAAGTCCTCTTGCAAGCTGCGACCAAAACGCAGCTTGCGTGCCGCGGTTCTCATCAATTTTTTTTTTTAATCAAGCAATATTGATAATAATAACAAATTAACAAAATTAACTAAGTAATAGTAATAATAATAATTTAAAAAACTAAACAACTAAAACAACAAAAATGGACATTTTGAAACTTTTTTTCAAGATCTTTCCCTCCTTTTTCTATTTTCTCTCTTTTTTTTCATGATTTTTGATATGAAACCAAAATAAAACAAAATAAAATAAAAACCCTAGAATTGAAACAAATAAAATTAAGATTAAATCAATCAAACAAATAAAGGTAAAAAAAATCAAAAATTTGGTGTCTACACCACCTGTATCCTTTACATTGTGGTGTTCTTTCATCTCTTATATTTGATGTGAATATGTGCCTTAAAAGTGATTTTTCATGAGTTCTACTGTTCCTACCGTTTATACTTTTGGTAACTCATTGAGCTTTTAGCTCACCCCGTCCCGTTATCCTTGTTTTCCTTACAGGGAACCATCTTTTGGACCAATGATCATTTTGAAGAATGAATTGAGCTTGTATAAACACCCTTTTGTATTGCTCCGTGGAAGTTGGAAACCCTAAATGTATCTTAATACAATGTTTCCTTTTGGTTTGTAAACTTACTACTATGTATATTTTGAAGTGTTTCCTCATGTTTATGTGACATATATTTGGGCATGTACATTCTCTCATGTTAAACAAAGTGTACTGGTACTGGGATGGATTGTGTCGTAGCAGCGGCTCTTCCATTTCGTTTTGATTTTCGTGGGAACGCTGTACCAAAGATTGATTGTATCTTTTACTTTGGCTCATTTGGTTCTGAATGTTACCTTTTTGAAGTTCTTTTGAGCGTTTGGAAGGGTTTATGTCTGTTCCGGATCCGTAGTCCCGGCGAGAGCCGAGCAGGCGGTCCGCCAAACCCTTTGGTTCATCTTAGGGTGAGGTGGGGCTGTCACAGATTAGCAGTCTTTTTTGGAACATTAGGGAGGTTACACGACCTCCCAATCTCAGGAGACTAATTAAGCTACTGCGAATGCTTGACGTTAAGTTTGTTGCAATATGTGAACCCAAGGCTGGGATGGCCCAAATTGAATCCATTCAGCTACGGTTGGGGTTTGATGCAGCCGAGGCTAACGCTTCAGGCGATATATGGGTTTTCCATAGCTCGCCGTTTGTATGCTCCGTGGTAGGTCGCTCGTCCCAACATCTCTCCCTTCAAGTCCAGCACCCCTGGTTGCCCAGGCCGTTAGTTGTTTCATTTGTTCATGCGAGTTGTTCGTTGGAGGAAAGACAGACGCTGTGGCAGGCACTATTGACTAATAAACCGAATTCCCTACCTTGGTGCGTATGCGGGGACTTCAACGTGATCATGGAACCCCAGGAGAAGAGAGGAGGGCAGCCTTTTGGCATCAATAAGGGTAGAGAGCTATTGTCCTTTATGGAGGAGGCTACGGTATTTAATGCGGGGTTTACGGGATCAACCTTTACTTGGTGCAACAATCGAAAGAGAAGAGCAAGGATTTGGAAGAGGTTGGATAGACTATTGATTAATGGGGTGTGAGGACTTGTAAAATTCCTGATATTTTTCTTAAAAATCCCTTTTTGTTAAATTATTACTTTATAATAGTCTTACTACCCAATCACCCCACAATAAGTGCAAATGAATATAGAATTAAGGGTTTTCCCTTTCGTTTTCAAGTTATCGCAAATTAGGATTTTTACGCCTTTTCGTAGTGTGACTATTCGGTACGGACTGTGTATCAAATTTGGTGATTAAGAGTGAGTTTTAAATGATATTAAGTGTGTGATTAGAAGTGATAATAATAAGTTAGTGAATTATAAGATAAAACCTTAGTATACGCGATTTAAGGAAAATCGGCTCGAACCGACGGGTATCGTTCACTACCGATTGAACACACCACTTGACCACCACTTTCTTACCATGAAACATCATTGAAATTAGTGCAAAATATCAGCCCCTTTCTTAGCTCATAGTGGCTGAAATTATTGACTAGAAAAACACAAGGAAAAGAAAAAAAATTTGAGAGTTAATCTCATGGCAACAAGTAGCGGTCATCTAAAGGTTGTTGACCAACCAATTTCTTCCATATTTATCACCAAAAATCACTCACATTGCTCCTCATTTCAGCATTCCAGCCTTGAGCTTTGAGGGAGAGAGCAAGAGGAAGAAAACTTGTGACAGCCCCACTTTCCCCTAAGGTGTACCAAAGAGATTAGCGGACTGCCTGCCCAACTCTCGTCAGGACTACCAAGACGGTTATACACAACTCAAAACGTGTCGGAATACAGCAGCGCTCTTAAACAAAGCAAAAAAATAACGAAATCGAAAAAATGAAAAAATCGAAACGGAAAGTGAATAGTGCCTGCCACGTCACAATTCGACCAGGACCCAATCGAATACAAGTAACTTCATATAATCCTTGAAATGGACATATACAAACCAAACATACCACATGACCATGAGTACACACTTTTGTAAACCACATTCGTATTTTTACAAATCAAAAGGGAACATTTCAATCCAAGTACAATTAGGGTTTCCAACAATTGAGGAGCTATATAAAATATCTAAACTAGCTCAACTGATGCTTCAAAATCACAGTTCCAAAAGTGGTTCCCTGTAAGGAAAACAAGGATAACGGAACGGGGTGAGCTAGAAGCTCAATGAGGTACCAAAAGTATAACAGTGGAAATCATGAGAAAACACGTTTAGGCCACATATACACATCAAGTAAGAGAAATCAACGAACACCACAATTTAAAGGATACAGGTGGCCATCAGGAGCCAAATCATCGTTGCAATACTTGATCCAGCCTCGTTGACTCTCCGTCAACGTTTAATAACACACTCATGTCCATAGACCCCTCTTACGCCAAAATTCCGTTCACCAAACATCCCCCTTACCGGACCCGAACGCCGAACAGTAACAGGAATGGTAATACTCGAGTATACCGGAATCAAGAGTCTCAATACCCAAAGATTCCCCAGGAACAGGCACCCATGGATTGTCAATTATCTCGACCAAGCCCTTGCTGGCTCGACTTAATTAACTCCCCATGAGGTTGAGCTCAAGTTAACAGGAAGATCGTTGGACACACTTCCAAACGATCTCATAACAGGCGCAAGTAACAAGTTCAAGTTCATAACAAGTACAGGTAAGAGATTCCAGTTCATTCAGTACAGGCAAGAGAACGAGTGTGATAAAGTACACCCTCGTCTCAATCAAAATAACAGAGGTCATAGTTATCCATGTCATACATTTCAAGTATAGATGAACCAATTAAACAACAATTCAGGGGAGTGGTACACTCACCTATTAAGGCGAAATAACGTCCAGAATATCTTTCCGGGTAACACTCTCAATCACCGATAAACCCTAAGGTTAATCAAGAGAAAATATTACAGTTCATCCAGCAAAAGTTAGGTGAATCGAAGATAATTCAAATACTACTAGTACAAAGTATAAATATGATTTTGGAAGTGAAAAGAGTACATTTAAACCAAAGGACATGAGTAAAATATTTGGAATACTTATGCTCACTCGTAAAACTTTGAATTATCCATTTGAGTCGAAAAAATGGTGAAAACGTATTTCTGTTAGTCGTAAATTCTATTTTTCCAAGTGTACAAGTTTCGGCCAGATTCGACCTTATATACCTTGATAAAAAGGACGCAAATATCCTAGATGGTTCATATAGTATTCGCTCTCAAATCGTTACCAAATCCTCGAGTGGAAATTTGGGCAGCACGCCCTTTGTATTTAGCTATTTTCCAGCCATTTATGACTTCATTATTTTCCTCAATCAATCCCAAAGTCATACACAATATAAATTCATCACAACAGCCGCTCAATAGGCTCAAAGTCATTCAAGTACAAGATTTAGCTAGGAAAATGACCGGAAATGAACTTTAAGCTAAGAAACCAAAAAGGCAGATTCACCGCTACTTAACGTATCGGACATAACTGAAACTACGCTCATTGGATTGAAGTGTAAGTTATACCGTTTTGAAGCTAAGACAAAGGGCTATAACTTTGATGAAGACTACTTAGTCCAGTTCTCACCCTAACTAGGTCAAATTTACCAAAACAACTCCAGATTTTCTAGTTCGAAGCTCACTGAGCAGTCCTGATTCATTCAATCATATCTCAACACAAACAACTCCGATTCAGGTAATTCCAAAGCCATTTGAAAGCTAAGATAGAAGGCTATAATTATTGAGAAGACATCAACAATCAATTCAGTAATATTCCTGGTCAAACTAACCACTTACAGAGGCTGATTATCATTTTTGACAGAAACAGGGAAGCAGAGGCAATTTCGTCATTTCATAAGATACCCTACTCCAATTGAGCTGAAATTTTTTAGGTAGCTAGTTAACATCATTTGATACAACTTTCATGTTTTAAGCTAAACCTGATTTGGCCTCTAACATGCTCAAATAAAGCTGGACAGAACAGGGAAAATTGGAACCCTAAAGCCGAAATTTCCGCACAAAACTGAAATTTTCCGCAAATAGCTACAATTAACACTCCATAAGTTCATTGTACACCATACCAAGCCATCATCCATGGCCAATCAACATTAAACATATAAAACAGAAAAATTATGAATAAAAAATAAAATTCCACAATCTCTACCAAAAGTCATGAAAGAACCCACAAAATCACATAACTAGCCACCATAAGTCATGAATTAGCCATTATTGGAACCAAACAAGGAATCTTTACACACCATACCTTGATACCTCCCAAAAGGTTGTAGCTTAGGTCTCTTTCTTCCCAAACAACTCCACCAACTTCCTCAAACCTACCTAACTGAGGGTTTTTATGGAGTAATCTCAAGTTTAATCGGTTGGATTGCAAGATTGAGCAAGATTGAGAGCAAAAGAGTTGAAGGTTTCTTTTCTTTTCTTCCTAGAGAGAGCTGGCCAAAGAAGCTTGCAATAAGAATGATTTTTGGGTCAATTTTTGATATATGGTAAAGGTAAAGTTAAATGGTCAAAGTCCAAGATTGCATAGGATGGTGACACTTGTCACCTTTTAAGCTTAAACTTATCCTCTTGTCTCTCCAATACTAATCCATCTAGGTAACCTCTAATTATCTCTTAGCACCTAATAAATTACTCCCGGTATACAAAACTTAACCTAATTGGTCGAATTTTACCGCACTTACCGCGCTTGCGGGTCCCACGTCCAATACACACTTCAAATATCACATGAACTAACTTATATTAGAAAAATGATTTAAAAACTATATTTACTTATAAAAATATCTATAAAATCAATATAATAATGAAAATATAGAAAACGTGTGCAAAGAAAGAAAATAATGCCTAGAAATTAAGAAATTTTTCGGGTTCTCACACTCTTTCCCCCTTAAAAAAATTTCGTCCTCGAAATTTCTTATAATCCTTCTCCGGGTGACAAAAAGTGTATTACTTCCTTCTCACAGTCAACTTGAGCACCATACTTAGCTAACCAATCCGTACCCTTTTCTGGCCAGACACATTGAAGTCTTTGGTATAGTCTTCTTCTTTCCAAATTGTAATTCTTACACACCATTCTAGTGGTCAAACGGTAGAATACCGGAATCTTACCTTTTCACGTCCTCATACGGGTCAGGGACTTGATGTTGCTCTAGGGAATACACCCGAGCCGACACCTTTGGTCCATTCTTTTCCTCCCTTGACTGGTCAGGGTTGGTCGTGGTTGGCAGTTGGCTCCTATTACCTTCTCGAGATCGGCCTGGGCAATTTGCGATTTGATGATCTGCGCTCCCATAACGCAGACATTTTCTTCCTTTCTTCTAGCAGACATCCTCCGTGTGATTCGATTTCCCACAGTACCTGCAGGGACCACGGGAAGCGGAGACTGAGCCTCTCTGTGAGGCACCACGTGACATCCCTGGTAGTTGTACTCCGCCGTTGCCCCTTCCAATCTTAGGAGGCGTACCCCTATCCCCTTGCTCTGAGCTACTTCCAAGAAATCCCCTTTTCTTGGATTGAAAGTTTCTAACTTGTAACCTCGTGCTTTCAACTCGTTGAGCTTTCTCTACTGCATCACTAAAGGCGTTGAGTTGGGCTACAGCCAGGTCCTTCTGAATCTCAACGTTTAAACCTTGGACAAAACGCCGTATCCTCTGTTGCTCAGTCACGATTAGTTCGGGAGAGAATTTAGACAATCTGGTAAACTGGATCTCATATTCGGCGATAGTTTGAGTTCCCTGCCGAAGTCTAATAAACTCATCTTCTTTCTTCTCCTGGATCAAAGGTGGAAAATACTTCGTATTGAATTCTCTCATGAAATTCACCCACGTCCTTGGGGTTTGTTCTCTTTCCCGTTTCAGTCTTATGATATTCCACCAAGAATGGGCTGCTCCCTCCAATTGGAAGACAGCAAATGTGACCTGTCGCTCCTTAGTATAGTGTAGCACGGAAAAAATATCAATCATCTTCTCGAGCCACCTCTCGGCCACATCAGGGTCTGGTCCTCCAAGGAATTTCGGTGGCGAGAACTTCTGAAATCGTTCGAGAGCTCTATCCTCACCCTCTACGTGATTACCAGGATTGCCCGACTGATGAATAGGATTTTGGCCCTGATGTTCTACTACATGAGCCAAAAGGTCAGTCATACGTTGGATAGCGGCAGCTACCTGAATGTTAGGGTCCATTCCAGGTTCGGGATTAGGTCCAGGCATTGGTTCCCGATTTCCTCCTTCATTTGAGGTTCCGCACCCCCGGCCCCGTCCACCACGAGTACTCTCCATTTGGCTTAACCAGTCTAGGGTTGAACCGCGAATACAGTAGTAAAACCAAAGTATACATGTACAAGTGATAAAAATAGGCAATATACGTACATCACATCTTTAGCAGACAAATCACATAGTACATTCAATCAGATACAAGCAAAAGGAAACATCCTTCGTGATACTAACTAAGCCAATGGTACAAGAGCAACCAATTAAAAGCTTTTCCCCTCTAGGGCTCCAGCCATAATCTACAAGAATAACACAATTTATATCTTAAGCAGGGTTAATCATCCGTAATGAAATCCTAACACATCACATGACGTTTCATAGAATCAAATTTCCAGTCCGCCCAAGTCATTTCTAACCTAGGCTCTCATCTATTAAGTAGTCGGGTACAAGAATCCCAAAATAAGATAAGTCACAACTTGGGCTGGCCAGTCCCAAGGGTAATTCATCTACAATCGAGATTCTCACCTGACCTACAGATCTATTGTCTCCAAGTACCACAATAAAGGTTTAAAACCTATAACATTTCATAATCCAAAACTTATGCTCAAAAGGGCACTTAAACATTTGTACACATTCATGTAATCAGGACCATAACACCACTTGGCCCCAAGCTCACTCCGCGCAGAGACCATGCGAAGCGGCTCTGATACCACCTGTGACAGCCCCACCTTCCCCTAAGGCGTACCAAAGAGGTTAGCGGACAGCCTGCCCAACTCTCGCCAGGACAACTAAGACGGTTATACACAACTCAAAACGTGCTGGAATACAGCAGCGCGCTTAAACAAAGCAAAAAAAATAACGAAATCGAAAAAATGAAAAAATCGAAACGGAAAGTGAATAGTGCCTGCCACGTCACAATCCGACCAGGACCCAATCGAATACAAGTAACTTCATATAATCTTTGAAATGGACATATACAAACCAAACATACCACATGAACATGAGTACACGCTTTTGTAAACCACATTCGTATTTTTACAAATCAAAAGGGAACATTTGAATCCAAGTACAATTAGGGTTTCCAACCATTGAGGAGCTATACAAAATATCTAAACTAGCTCAACTCATGCTTCAAAATCACAGTTCCAAAAGTGGTTCCCTGTAAGGAAAATAAGGATAACGGAACGGGGTGAGCTCGAAGCTCAATGAGGTACCAAAAGTATAATAGTGGAAATCATGAGAAAACACGTTTAGGCCACATATACACATCAAGTAAGAGAAATCAATGAACACCACAATTTAAAGGATACAGGTGGCCCTCAGGAGCCAAATCACCGTTGCAATACTTGATCCAGCCTCGTTGACTCTCCGTCAACGTTTAATAACACACTCATGTCCGTAGACCCCTCTTACGCCAAAATTCCGTTCACCAAACATCCCCCTTACCGGGCCCGAACGCCGAACAGTAACAGGAATGGTAATAC
The DNA here is from genome assembly GCF_003713205.1 of Coffea eugenioides. Taxonomy (NCBI): domain Eukaryota; kingdom Viridiplantae; phylum Streptophyta; class Magnoliopsida; order Gentianales; family Rubiaceae; genus Coffea; species Coffea eugenioides. Next base: position 21,605,177 of record NC_040044.1, on the reverse strand, counting down.
TCGAGTATACCGGAATCAAGAGTCTCAATACCCAAAGATTCCCCAGGAATAGGCACCCATGGATTGTCAATTACCTCGACCAAACCCTTGCTGGCTCGACTTAATTAACTCCCCATGAGGTTGAGCTCAAGTTAACAGGAAAATCGTTGGACACACTTCCAAATGATCTCATAACAGGCACAAGTAACAAGTTCAAGTTCATAACAAGTACAGGTAAGAGATTCTAGTTCATTCAGTACAGGCAAGAGAACGAGTGTGATAAAGTACACCCTCGTCTCATTCAGAATAACAGAGGTCATAGTTATCCATGTCACACATTTCAAGTATAGATGAACCAATTAAACAACAATTCAGGGGAGTGGTACACTCACCTATCAAGGCGAAATAACGTCCAGAATATCTTTCCGGGTAACACTCTCAATCACCGATGAACCCTAAGGTTAATCAAGAGAAAATATTACAGTTCCTCCAGCAAAAGTTAGGTGAATCGAAGATAATTCAAATACTACTAGTACAAAGTATAAATATGATTTTGGAAGTGAAAAGAATACATTTAAACCAAAGGACATGAGTAAAATATTTAGAATACTTATGCTCACTCGTAAAACTTTGAATTATCCATTTGAGTCGAAGAAATGATGAAAACGTATTTCTATTAGTCGTAAATTCCATTTTTCCAAGTGTACAAGTTTCGGCCAGATTCGACCTTATATACCTCGATAAAAGAGGACGCAAATATCCTAGATGGTTCATATAGTATTCGCTCTCAAATCGTTACCAAATTCTCGAGTGAAAATTTGGGCAGCACACCCTTTATATTTAGCTATTTTCCAGCCATTTATGACTTCATTATTTTCCTCAATCAATCCCAAAGTCATACACAATATAAATTCATCACAAAAGCCGTGCAATAGGCTCAAAGTCATTCAAGTACAAGATTTAGCTGGGAAAATGATCGGAAATGAACTTTAAGCTAAGAAACCAAAAAGGCAGATTCACCGCTACTTAGCGTATCGGACATAACTGAAACTACGCTTATTGGATTGAAGTGAAAGTTATACCGTTTAGAAGCTAAGACAAAGGGCTATAACTTTGATGAAGACTACTTAGTCCAGTTCTCACCCTAACTAGGTCAAATTTACCAAAACAACCCCAGATTTTCCAGTTCGAAGCTTACTGAGCAGTCCTGATTCATTCAATCATATCTCAACACACACAACTTCGATTCAGGTAATTCAAAAGCCATTTGAAAGCTAAGATACAAGGCTATAATTCTTAAGAAGACGTAGACAATCAATTCAGTAATATTCCTGGTCAAACTAACCACTTACAGAGGCTGATTATCATTTTTGACAGAAACAGGGCAGCAGGGGCAATTTCATCATTTCATAAGATACCCTACTCCGATTGAGCTGAAAATTTTCAGGCAGCTAGTTAACATCATTTTCTACAACTTTCATGTTTTAACGTAATTGATTTGGCCTCTAACATGCTCAAATAAAGCCGGACAGAACAGGGAAAATTGGAACCCTAAAGCCGAAATTTCCGCACAAAACTGAAATTTTCGGCAAATAGCTACAATTAACACTCCATAAGTTCATTCTACACCATACCAAGCCATCATCCATGGCCAACCAACATTAAACATATAAAACAGAAAAATTATGAATAAAAAATAAAATTCCACAATCTCTACCAAAAGTCATGAAAGAACCCATAAAATCACATAACTAGCCACCATAAGTCATGAATTAGCCATTATTGGAACCAAACAAGGAATCTTTACACACCATACTTTGATACCTCCCAAAAGGTTGTAGCTTAGGTCTCTTGCTTCCCAAACAACTCCACCAACTTCCTCAAACCTACCTAGCTAAGGGTTTTTATGGAGTAATCTCAAGCTTAATCAGTTGGATTGGAAGATTGAGCAAGATTGAGAGCAAAAGAGTTGAAGGTTTCTTTTCTTTTCTTCCTAGAGAGAGCCGGCCAAAGAAGCTTGCAATAAGAATGATTTTTGGGTCAATTTTTGATATATGGTAAAGGTAAAGTTAAATGGTCAAAGTCCAAGATTGCATAGGATGGTGACACTTGTCACCTTTTAAGCTTAAACTTATCCTCTTGTCTCTCTAATACTAATCCATCTAGGTAACTTTTAATTATCTCTTAGCACCTAGTAATTACTCCTGGTATACAAAACATAACCTAATTGGCCGAATTTTACCGCACTTACCGCACTTTCGGGTCCCACGCCCAATACACACTTCAAATATCGAATGAACTGACTTATACTAGAAAAATGATTTAAAAACTATATTTACTTATAAAAATATCTATAAAATCAATGAAATAATGAAAATATAGAAAACGTGTGCAAAGAAAGAAAATAATGCCTAGAAATTAAGAAATTTTTCGGGTTCTCACAAAACTCCATTTCTTCTTGAGCTTAATCCATTTGAGTGAGAAATCAAGGAAACTAAACCGATTAACTTCTCAATTAGGAGCTTTGGAAGCTTGGGGAGCTAAATTTTTCAAAGAGAGGTGAAGGATATCTCTTGCAAGCCTTTAATTGAGGTATTATGGCTGTTCATCTTCCTCCTTTCCCTTAGTCTTGTTGAAGTTATGTAGTAACTTGTATTCTTGCCTTGTGATACCTAGTTAAGGGGTTTTGATGCTTGTGGTGCTGAAATTTTGAGTTAGGGTTTTGAATGGTTCACTTATATTTCTTATTGTTTGGATGGTATATGGGATATATAATATTGTATAGGAAGTTGTAGTAGTGGTTTAAGCTAGAAAAGTGAAGTTTACACTTTAAAATCACTAAATTCCAGATTTGGGTTTTCATCTTATCCTGTTCTGACCGGTTCTGTTTGGCCATGATGGAGGCCGAATTAGACTTAGCTCAAACCATGAAAGTTGTAGGAAATGATGTTGTATAGCTTCCTACAAACTTTCAGCTCAATCCAAGTACTGTATCACATGAAAAGACAAAAATACCCTTGACTGCCATAGGTAGAGCTCTGTGGACAGTTTTGACATTTCACCATTCTGGCCGTATTTTTTTACCTTGATCCGTATTGAATTAGCATTTGGCCAAAACATAAAAGTTGTAGTACTATATTTTAGCTTTCCAACGCCACTGAAAGCGCCTCAATCGGACTTTTGTAGCCTGAGTTATTGTCAGTTGAACGCAGTGTTGTTAACCAGCCTGAAGGTGAAATTCTGGTTCTGTAAACGATGTATTTGCCTTGGATACACTATGAACTGGATTGAGTGGTCTTCATCAAAGTTGTAACCCTTTGTCTTATTTTCGAAATGGTATAAATTCACCCCAATCTGATAAGCGTAGCTTCGGTTGTGACCGATACGCTAAGAGACGTCGAACCTGTCTTTTACTTTTTGCCTTAAACCTTATTTCCGGTCATTTCTGTAGCATGGTTTTGTAATTGTATGACGTTGAGCCTATTGAACGGCTATTGTAATGAGACTCTTTGCGTGTGATTTTGGGACTGATTGAGGAAACGAATGAAGTCGTAAATGGCTGGAAAATAGGTAAATACAAAGGGCGTGCTGCCCAAATTTGCGCTCGAGGGTTAGGTAGATATACTCGCGATTTGCGTAAGGATTTGAGAACGAATACCACTTAAACCATCTAGGATATTTGCGTCTTCTTTTATCGAGGTATATAAGTTAGAACTTGGCCGACCTTGTACCCTTGGGAAAATGGAAATAATGACTAATAGAAATACGTTTTTCCTCGTTCTCTCGACTCAAATGGTATTTCCAGGTATAATTGCTACCAAGTCTCACCGTTTGAAAAGCGAGCAAGAGTTTTACGAATATTCTCTAAATGAATTTCAATTACTTGATTCCTGTTAAACGAAACATTTAAGTTTCCAATCTTAGTCGATTTTCAAAGTTCTTAAACAATATTTTATCGCAGATTTGGACTCCAAACTAGGAGTACAACCTAGACGTGATCACTAGAAGCACTACATTTTGGTGAGTGCTTCCAAATATCTGATTGAACTTGATATTTGTGTTTAACACTTGACCAATGTGATTACATGATACATAAGTGAATTGATAGGGCAAGAGTGTACTTTATCGCACTTGCCCTAATGTGATTTATCCTTGTTCATCGATTTCAATTGACTTGATATACATGCATATGAATTGTATCTTGCCTGAAATTCCAGAAACCCTGTGGCTAGTTAGTCGAGTCAAGCCGGCAAGGGCCTGGTCGATTAGATAACGAACCCTGGGTAGTTAGTGATGTCGAGCGGAGTGTTATCTCCTCGACTAATCGGTATACTTGAGTATTACCACCAGTGTTTATTGTGGAGTTCGGCCCCGGTAAGGGGTTTGGTCGGTGGACGGAGATTGGAGTTAAGTGGTGTTCTACTGGACTAGTTATCTTACTTGAAAGTTGACGGAGTGTCAACTACCTATCGATCAAGCTATGGTGGAGCCGATATATGAGCAACTGTATCCTTATATGTGAAATGCGGAATATTTATTGTTTGGTTATATGAAGTGTTATTACTCATTTCTTGACTTGTTTTGCTCGCTATTTCACTATCATGCTACTTTTATTTTATTAGATGAACAATTTGATATTTGGAACATCACTGAGCTTTAGCTCACTCCATTAGTTTTGTTTTCCTTACAGGGGGTACGAGCGAGGCGTGAGACGTGTACAGACTAGCGTAGTCTAGCTGTTTTGAATTTTGACTTGTACTCGCGCTATCACTCGACTAGGGCGATTTGTACTTGAATTGTATACACTTTGAAGTATTTGGGTGTATAGAACCTTTGTACCTTGGTTTGTGCATCCTTGTATATTATAAGTTTGAATTGCGATGTTATGTATCATCTATGGATGTATGCTTGAGATACGAGTGAGTGAATCCTGGCGAGAGTTGGGCAGGTGACTCGCTAAACCCTAGGGTACGCCCTAGGGGGAGGTGGGGTCGTCACATAGGGAATGTGCCACGTTGACGTCATCCATTGCAGTCACTCATCTGGCACGGCATCCCTTAAACCACGCTCCCTTGATTTCCTTTGTGTCTCGTCTGGATGACAAGCCCCGACCATTTTTTAAATGTGGACCTCCAAGCAGTCCCTCTTGGAAGTGATTCGCAATGTGTGGAAGCAAGAGGTTTCTGGACCCTCATTGCGCATTTTATGCTCTAAGCTTTTGGTAACCAGACGAGCAATACGAGAATGGAACAAGACTTCATTTGGGAATATGTTTGAGGCTGTACGTAGGGCGGAGGAGGGGGTCCTCCAGGCAGAGATAGGAGCAGAGACTAATGCATCAGAGGAGGCTCAGTTAGAGCTGAATAAAGCTCAGGCAGAGCTGCGGCATGCTCTCTCTATTGAAGAGCAGCTTTGGAGTCAAAAGGCTCGTGTGAAGTGGCTACGGCACGGAGACAGCAACTCAAGGTTCTTTCATGCAACGGTACAGCAGCGGAGAGTGCAAGGGGCGATTCACCGGGTGCGGAACATGCAAGGTGACTGGGTAGAGGATGATGAGGGGATCGCAAATGTAGCCATCAGCTACTTCTCCAATTTGTTTTCTGGGTCAGAAGGGGCAGATTTGGAGATGCTTCAGCTGATCCCGAACCTTATTACAAGGGAGGACAACGTGTGTGACAGCCCCACCTCACCCTAAGGCGAACCAAAGGGTTCGGCGGGCCGCCTGCCTAGCTCTCGCCGGGACTCAGTCGTTCACTACAGTTCTCAATTAAATTACAAGATATATCTCAAATTTTCATCAAATTCTCCAAGAATTACATATCACAAACGCAGCGGAAACTAATTCTAAGCGTGGAATGTACACGTACATCCATTCAAGTCCAAACATTCATACAAACCCAACTATTACACAAGAGAAATCTAAAACTCAAACTATACAGGAGATAATCCATCCAGCCACATGAATAAGTACTACAAGCACTTCCTTTGCCTCGAGCCCTATGGAGAGGAATAAAACATTTTTGGGGTGAGCTAGAAGCTCAGCGAGTAACCAGTCAAATCAGTAATCAAATCAGTTTCATAATAGTTCATTTCAATGATGTCATGAATCAGTAATCAAATGTACGTTTATTGCTCTCGTGAGCCAGTGAAATCATGGTACTTAGACGGCCAACGCTCAAGTTGATCAGTTAACAATAAATAGTGAAACAGGAATAGGGAGCCATTTGCTCCAGGTAAACAGTAAACCGTGGTGGAGACGTTGGTTCTAAGCCCAAGACTTCCCAAGAACTCATTTAAGCCAAATCATGTCATGAACTCACATGCAAGCACACATGATATGTAATCGAGTAAATAATGCAAGAAACAATTCATAAGTAGCTTTGGAAACAGTTTGGGGTCACTCACCAACCACGGCTCAGGAACCATCCATCATATATCGTTGCCTTGCTCAAGTTCAAGCCCTTCAACTCAAACTCAAAGCAATCAAATGCTTTCAAAGATCGGACAGCATATCCCCTTAATTTCCTTACTTTTCCATCCTACAAGCAACACCAATTCATCTCAAATCAACCCCATGCACATCATAAACTATCGAATACACCTTTCGGCACAACAACCACAACTGAAGCTACACTTATCGGATTGAAACGAATCTTATGGAGTTTCGAAGCCAAGACATGTACCTACATTTCTCATGAAGACCTCCAAAGCCAAATCATGCATTTTCAGGGTCGAAAATGGAAATTTCCATGAAAACAGAAATCTGGGCGCGAAACAGGGTTCATGGACAGTCAAGGGTATTTCGGTCAGTTCACAGGATACAGTGCTCGGATCGAGTTGAAATTTTTCAGGAAACTAGTTAACACCATTTACTACAACTTTCATGTTTTAACCTAAGCCTGATTCGGCCTCTAACATGCCCAAATAAATCCGGCCAGAACAGGGCAAATGTAAACCCTAAACCTGGAATTTCCGCACAAAACTGAAATTTTCCGCAAATAACTGCAATTAACGCACAAGAGAGCTATTTAACACCATTTAGAACCATCAATTCAAGGCTAACCATATCCATCATAGGAAAACAGAAAAATCCCAAAAAAAACAGAAATTTAACTAACTTCACTTTAATCCAAGAAATCTTCCATAAAATCACCTCTTAAGCCAACACAAGTCACTAATAAACCATTGTTAAGAACAAAGAATGGATTGCTAGACATGATACCTTGAAATCTCAAGAAAGGTGATGACTTAGAGTTCTTCTTCCCAAATTAGCTCCACAAACACCTTGGAATCTCCTTAGTAAACAACTTTTATGGAGTAATTTGCAATTCTATCGGTTAGAACTCAAGATTGGAGTAAGAAATTGGAGTGAAAGATGAAGATTTTTCTCTCTCTCTTGCTCTCAAAGTTTCTGCCATAAGAAGGAGAAAATGGCTTGATTTTTGGTCAAATTTTGGTTTTAGTAAAGTTGAGGTAAGATGGTCAAAAGTCCAACTTGAATCACAAAGTGACATTTGTCACCTCTTTAATGCATAGCTATCCTTTTGTCTCTCCAACACCCATCCATATGGGTAACCTCTAATTATCTCTTCACACCTAGTATATTAATCCCGGTATACAAAACATAACCTAATTGGTCGAATTTATCGAACTTAACGCCACTAGCGGGTCCCACATCCAATATACACTCTTTATTTCTCATGAACTAATTTATACTAGAAAAATGATTGAAAAACTATATTCATTTATAAAAGTCTCTGGAAAATTTTGATAATAAAATAAAGTAAGAAAAATGCACGCGGAAAAATAAATAAATAAATAAAGAAAATTTCCCTTTTCTTTTCTTTCGGGCGTCACAACGTGGCCTTAGAGGAGTATCCTTCGATGGAAGAAGTGAAACAGGCAGTATTTGGGATGGATGGGGATAACGCTGCGGGCCCAGATGGATTTACTGGTAAGTTCTTTACTTTTGCGTGGGATATTCTGGCTCAAGATGTATATAATGGGGTGTTAAGCTTCTTCTGTGGGGTGGAATTACCCCGTTTGATGACCTCTACATCTATTGTGTTGATCTCGAAGGTATTGCACCCTCAGGACTTCTTTCAATTCCGCCCAATTAGTTTATGTATTTTTTTTAATAAAGCGCTGTCCCGCATCTTGGCGGATAGGATAGCACCTCTTCTGCCCAAAATAGTGTCTCCCCAATAAACGGGCTTTATCAGGGGACGAAACATCACGGAGAATTTTTTGCTTGCCCAAGAGATTATCATGGGCATTGGAAAAAAGGCTAAAGGGGGCAATGTTGCGCTAAAATTGGATATGTTGAAGGCCTATGATCGGGTTGGCTGGGTCTTTCTGATCAATGTCTTGCGTAAGTTTGGATTCGGGGAAAGGTTTATTGACATGGTGTGGTGCCTGGTCTCCAATGTTTGGTTTTCAGTCCTGATCAATGACTCGTCCTATGGATTCTTTAAGTCCAGTAGGGGTTTGCATCAGGGAGACCCCCTGTCTCCTGCGCTGTTCGTAATTGGGGCTAAGGTGCTGTCACGAGGACTTAATAGCCTAGCTACGCTGCCTAGATATTGGGGTTTCAAAGTTCCGAGAGGGTGTGAGCAGTCACTCATCTAGCGTTCGCAAATGATGTGATAATCTTTGCCAATGGGTCCTTGGATGTGAGAACCCGTAATTTTCATTTTCTAGGTTTCTCGTATTTTTATGGCTTGTTTTCTGCATTTTCGTGATTAGAAAAATTTTCTAGATAATTTTAAGGAGCAGATATAATTTTTAGATGATTTTTCTAGTATCGAATGGATTTTGAGGAATTAAGAGCGTATACCGGACGTGGGACCCACTGGTGTGAAAAGTTCGGAAAAATTTGGCCAACTAGATTAAGTTTTGAATACTGGAGTTAATTTACCGGGTGTTAAGAGATAAGTAGAGGTTGCAATTTGGATTGATATGAGAGAGACAAGTTAGGTAGATAGTTAATAAAAGGTGACAAGTGTCACCATTGGATTGGTCTTGAAGTAAGACCACTATTCCTATTCTTACCATTGACCAAATAAATCAAAAACTAACCAAAAAATTCACCATTTTCTCTTCTTCTTGGCCGACTCCTTTCAAGCACAAAGGAAAGAAAACTCTCCACAATTTTGGTCTCCAACCTTGCTCAATCTCCAACTTCAACCGGTTAAATTTGTAATTGCTCCATAAAACTCCTCCACTTAGTGATTTTGAGGTGATTGGTGAAGTTGTTTGGAAAGTTAAGGTGACCAATAGCTCTCTCTCTCTTGTTTTAAAGGTAAGTTGTGAAGAACCACCCTCCTCCTTTAATTGATGCTTAAATCATGCTTAGTGGTTGTATGAGATGCAAATTTATGGGTTATTTCTTGATTTGTGGTTGAAATGATGGAATTTTATTATTTTTGGGGATTTTTCTGTTTTAATATAAGCATGATTGTGTGGCTATCTATGATGATTGGAAATGGTCTATATTGACTCTAGGAGGTGGAAAAAGTGATTAATTGCAACCAATTTCTGTTTTGGAAGAAAATTGAAAAACCTAGGGTTCTTAAGGGAGCATTCTGTCTGAATTTTTAGGTCCTAGATATAGGCCGAATTGGCCTTAGCTCAAAACATGAAAGTTGTAGGGAATTACATTTTAGAGGTTCCTACAAAATTTCAGGTCAATCGGAGTAGTGTAGAATGAGATAAGTTGAAATTACTATTGCTGTTCTGGTTTTACCCGAAATTGAGAACTGCGCCTGTAATTGGTTGTTTTGGCTGGAATTACTTCCGAATTGGTTGTTGAGGCCTTCTGATGAAATTTATCCCTGTTTCTTAGATTTCAGCTGGTTTTTGAATTTCTGGATTTGGACTTGTACAACCAGAGTTATGATGTTTCCGCTAGAATGCGTTTTGGTGAATCTGTTTTACGTTGTTGATGAAGTTTCTTGTATTTTTGACCTGTTTGCACTCAAAACTGGGTTGAGTGACCTTCTGTGATATTGTAGCCCTGTCTTTTAGCTTCGAAATGGTGGGTCTTTCACCCTCATCCGATAATCGTAGTGAAATTGGTGCCATTACCGCAAAATGAGGACAAAAACTGTTTTTTTCAGGGCCAAAGCTAGTTACATTTCCGAAATTTCTGGTTTCCTTTAATGTTTGTATATGCTTATGGAACCCTATTGGGGTCATGTTTGGCCTTGGTTTATGACTCGATATCGAGTCTCATTGTATTTGTTTGTATGTTTTAGGACGTGACCGTGGTGCACAACGTTCTTTTGACGGAAGTGCATGAAACCACATTTGCTAGCTTGGTGAGTGTACTACTCACTTGTGTGTTACTATATGGCTTTGAATTAAATTGCTTGAAGTGAATTGAATGTGACTTGATTGAAGTGAAAGTGTACTTTATCACTCTCACTTATATGCCTTATATCATTGTTGTCATGTTATTGAAAAGTTATTGGAATGTTATATGAAATGTTACATGAAATGAAATAAATGAAAGTTGGTGTCGATTGGACGAGTATCCAACGACTACAAATGTTATCAATGAGCTCAACCCCATTGGTAGTTGATTGAATCGAGCCGGCGAGGGCTTGGTCGTGACAATTAATGAGCCTTGGGTAAAGTTATAAGGAATCTTGTAGTATGAGAGACTCTCGATTCCGGTATACTCGAGTAATACCACAATGCAAGTGTTTGGAGTGCGGGCCCGGTAGGGGGATGTTAGGTGGAAGGAGTGGGAGTAAAGTGGAGTCTACGGTTGGTTACCTTTGAACATTGACGGAGGGTCAATGACGTCCGATCAAGAAATGCAAACGAGGAAAGGGCTCTTGAGAGCCATCTGTATCCTTTTATCACCATATTTGAAGTGTGCCTTTGCTTATTTTTACTAAATTGAATGAAAGCTTGATGCTTATATACACTTGGGTGCGTAAGTGATAGTATCTCACTGGGCAATTAGCTCACACCGTTCTTTTTGTTTTCCTTACAGGAATATGACTCTTTTTGGAATGAATCTTGATAGATGGTTGCCGAATGAACTAGATGTATATTTCTTTTGTATTGTATATGAAGTGAAACCCTAAATGTATCTTTAGGGCCGTTTTCACTTTCAATTTGGCAAACCGTGTATATATTAACTTTTGAAAACTTTTCTATGTCACTTTGGATTGTATTTGCTAAAGTTCAAGATGTGAATGTTTGTTCGATATTTGGTTGCGTTCTGACGGGTCGGTTACTATTCATGGCCGACTCCGAATTTCATTTTTTTTATTTTGGGTTATTTTGCCCTTTTGCCTTGTTTACGCGCGTTATAAGTTCCGGAACGCAATAGATCGCTCTAAACTGCACCGTTAGTCCTGGCGAGAGTTGGGCAGGCAGTCCGCTAACCCCTTTGGTTCGCCTTAGGGGAAGGTGGGGCTGTCACATCGGAAGCTTTAAAGCTCATTATGCGTACGTTAGCCAAATATCAGGAAGTCTTAGGGCAACTAATTAATACCCAGAAGTGTGGATATCTCATGCACCTATCCACATCACCAGCTTGCCGCAGGGTGGTAGAGCGTTTGACTGGCTTTTCGAGACAGCACTTCCCGGTTCGGTATCTAGGATTTCCTTTGTATTTTGGCAGAGGCAAGGCCACACATTATGGGGAAGTGTGTCAGGCCATACTGGGACGAGTTCTATCCTGGAAGTCGAAGTTCCTCTTCCCTGGGAGGAGGATAGTCCTCATCAAGCATGTGCTGTCATCGATTCCAATCTATCTCTTGTCTGCCGCTGTGATGCCAAAATTCGTTCTCAAAATCATTGAGAAGGCTTGCTCAGATTTTTTATGGGGGGGAATAGCGAGGAATCCAAACGGCATTGGATCCGTTGGTCTCAATTGTGCTATCCAGTTGAAGAAGGGGGAGTTGGCTTCCGCAGGCTTAGGGACGCATACATGGCATTTTCATGCAAGCTATGGTGGGCTTTCCGTACGGGATCGTCCCTACGGGCTAAGTTTATGCATGCCAAATACTACAATGGGATTCATCCATGTCAAGCGGAAATTAGGACTACTGCGTCGGCAACTTGGTGACGGATGGTCAATGTTCGTGGGCTGGTGGAACTGTCCATGTTATGGTTGACTCATAAGGGGCCGTGTGACTTTTGGTATGACAATTGATTGGGGAATAGGGCGTTGTACTTAAAGGCGACTGTACGACCGCCCTTGTCATTTGAGGACTTCACCGTGCAGGGTCAATGGGATACCCAAAGGTTGGGGCAGGTGCTGTCCCCGAAAATCATCTCCTCCATAGTAAAGCAGGTCGTCCCCAGCGGGGAACGGGGAGCAGAGGCGGTCTGGATGCCGACGACATCTGGGAAGTTCACCTTATCTTCAGCATATCAGGAGGTCCGGTAAGTTCAGCATAGGTCCTTTGTTTTCTCTCATCTTCGGCGACCGAATCTTCCAGTTAAAGTCTCCTTTCTGATATTGCGCTTGTCGAGGGGAAGATTACCCTTGGACGAGGTGTTGTGCAACATAGGTTTTCAATTGGCATCCAAGTGCTTCTATTGTTAAACAGCAGCGGTGGAGACTATGGAGCATGTCTTCTTCACTGGAGGTCTGGCGTTGGAGGTCTGGGGTTTTTTCAATCGCACTTGCAACTTATGGGCACTTGTGGTATAGCTCCCCAGCCCCACAATTTAAGAGCATGTTTGCTGGGTTGGTGGCAACTTGCAACTACATCAGCTCAACGGCAGTTTCTGTATGACACATTGCCCAGCTGGATATGTTGGCATATTTGGAAGGCGAGAAATAAAGCCGTGTTCGAGGGAGTTCGATTGCAGGGCCGCGAGGCTTGCCAGGCGATATTTAAGGATGTAAAGGCAGTATTTGAGCTTCAGTTTCACTAGCGGATGGATGTGTGCGCGTTTCCTGAGCTGTATGATGCCATTGCCATATCTACTCCACCAACCTATGGCTTCCTCATTGTGGGGTGGAAGTCTAGTGCAACTGGACAATTGACGCTGAACACGGATGGGTGTTCCAAAGGGAATCCGAGGATGAGTGATGGAGGCAGCGTGGTTAGAAACTCCAACGGTGAACTAGTGTTCGCATTTTCAGTTATTCTAGGTAATCAGTCTAGCTTACGAGCAGAGGTTTTGGCTTTGTTGGCAGGTGTGAGAACCCGTAAATTTTTTATTTTCTAGGTTTTATTCTATTTAAGTGCATTCTTTTCTGCATTTTCTTTATTAGGAAAATTTTCTAGATAATTTTTATGAGTAAATATAGTTTTAAATTATTTTTCTAGTATCGGTTAGTCTTTGAGAAATTAAGAGCGTAAACCGGACGTGGGACCCGCTAGTGCGGAAAGTTCGGTAAAATTTGGCCAGTTAGGTTAAGTTTTGTATACCGGGTTTATTTTACTAGGTGTTAAAAGATAATTAGAGGTTACGAAATGGATTAGTGTGGGGGAGACAAAAGGATAGCTTTTCATTTAATGAGAGTGACAAGTGTCACTTGGTGATTTAATCTTATCTTTGACCACTATTCATCACTTTACCAATTAAACAAAAATTGACCCAAAAATCATCCTCATTTGCAAGCTTCTTGGCCGGCCCTCTCTAAGAAGAAAAGAAAGGAAAAGCTCTCAATTTTCTTGCATCAATCTTGCTCAATCTAGCAAATCAACCGTTTAAACTTCAAATCACTCCATAAAAACCCTTAACTAGGTGGTATTGAAGTAGTTGGTGAAGTGGGTTGGAAGAGAGACGTGCTAAGTTGCTTGTTTCCTTGAGGTTACAAGGTGAGTTGTTAAGAACTTTTCCCTTTAGCCTTGGTAATGTTCAATTGATGGCTTTAGTGGCTTAATATGATGACATATGGTGTGATTATGGTTTGTTTATGGTTGGAAGTGAAGTTATGATGGATTTTGATTTATTATTGTTATTTTTCTGTTTTGTATGATAATCATGGTTGGGTCATGGATTGAGGGTTGATTATAGTGTAATTTGGAGCTAATATATGTTGGATACGATTGGTTGCGGAAATTTCTGGTTAGCACAGAAAATGACAGTTTAGGGTTGTCAATTTCCCCTGTTCTGCCCGGTACTGTTGGACCTAGTTAGAGGCCGAATTAGCCTTAGGTCAAAACATGAAAGTTGTAGAAAATAATGTTTTATAGTTTCTTGTAAAATTTCAGCTCAATCTGAGCTTGGTAGCTTGTGAAAGGATGGAAATACCCAGACTGCCCTAGGTAGGAGTTCGGCGGTCAGGGTTGGCAGTTTGATGAAAATTTGTGAAATTCCTTTTGTTTGATTGGTGAGTGTATTACTCACATACTTGTTACTTCATGGCTTCGCTATACTTGAAATCTATGGCTTGAATGCTTGTGTGTATTGATGAGCTTGGTTGAGTTAAGGGTGTACTTTATCACTCTTACACTCAAGGGCTTATGTTACTGGCTTATGTGACTGTTACTGTATCAATTGAATGTCTTTGAATATACTTGAATTGGTGTCGTTTGAACATGTATCCAACGACTCTTACTGTTTACTCTGAGTTCAACTCCATTTGCGGTCGATTGACTCGAGCCAGCAAGGGCATGGTCGAGGAGATTGATAAGCCGTGGGGACTGTTTCTATGGAATCATTGGGTATGAGACCCTTGATTCCGGTATACTCGAGTATTACCATTGTAAACTGAATGGAGTTCGGGCCCGGTAGGGGTATGTGAGGTGGATGGTAATTGGAGAAAGTGGGGTCTACGGTATTGGTTACTTCTTTAAGCGTTGACAGAGGGTCAACGGAGCGAGATCAAGTACGGCAAGCGAGGAAAAGAGCTCTTGAAAGTCGCTCGTATCCTTTTATTGAATTTAAATGTAATTGTTAGTTCGGATTACTTGTTGAACGTAATGGACTGAGCAACTTTGTGCTTATGTGAACTTTACTGATCTGCATGAGTGTACCTCATTGGGCGAAAGCTCACTCCATTGCCTTTGTTTTCGTTACAGGGATGTGAATACCTTTTGGAATCTGTGAATTTGAAGCCGAGTTGAGCTAGTTGAATATACTTTTGTATAACTCCTTGATGATTGGAAAACCTAAATGTATTTTGTTTTAACACTATCTTTTGAGTTGTAAGTTGGGAACCTTACATGTATAAATGTGATTGGCACTGTTCATGTGTGGCTCTGATATTCCGTTTTCATTTCATGGTTTTGTTTCGTTGGAGCACGCTAATACCTTCCGGAACGATTTAGACTGTACATCATCGCGCTAGTAGTCCTGGCGAGAGTTGGACAGGCAGTCCGCTAACCCCTTTGGTACGCCTTAGGGGAAGGTGGGGCTGTCACAGGTGGTATCAGAGCCTAGGTTAGAAATGACCTAGGCAAGTTTGACTTTTGTTCCTTAGGACCTGTGTGAGGGAAGTGTTAAGATATCGTTAAGTGTGACTATGCTTATGTTGTCTAAGTTATGAATCTTTTGCTATCCTTGTAGGCCATGGCTGGAGCAAGCGGAGAGGGTGGAGGTGAGCCTCCTCAGAGGCGGCCACGCGTCATTGATTACCAGGAGAGGCCGGGTGGCCCGATCCGGCTTTGGTATACCGCTAGTCGGGCTCGTCGTTGTGACCGTTGTCGAAACCACTCCTACGTCGATCATGTGGTCGTAGCGGTGTTAGGCGAAAGGAGGAGACTTAGGCGTGCCGCCGCCAGGAATCACGCGGAGCTACTTAGGCTGAGGGGCATCACGAGGATGCAAGCCGACCGGATAGGGGAGCTCCGGGAGGGCATAGCTATGGAGCAGGAACGCACTAACGCTCTTAGAGAGCAGTTGCAGGGGGTTAACCATCATCTTACCAATGTCGTCCGGGAGGTTAGAGACCGTTCCGGCGGCATTATTAATGAGTGTGAGGCGCTGATCCAGGGTGTGATTGGCGCCAATGCGCAGGTGGAGGCTCCTAGTGATGGAACCTCTGATGAGGGGAGCACCCCTAGTTCTAGCCACGGGGGAGAGTCGGTGGCCTCGGTAGGGCATTAGCCTAGACCGCTTTTGAACCACTTTTGATTCCATGGAAACTGTAGTTCGAGGAAAGAACCTTTAGCTAGCCATTTTTGTATGTTTGGACTAGCTTGTATATATAACTTTTGGTGACGCCGTTTTCTCATGGACTTCCTTGTTTGTATTTGACTGATTGTTACTATGTGACTTGTTTGACACTGATATGTGATATGTGAATATGTTTTGAATGTGCACACCTTTTTGGTTCCTTATTTAAATTTACCATTTCGTTTAATGTTATATCTACGTTTTACCCTAGATCGACTAGACTTTATGGAAGGCACTCGTAGTGGTCGAGGCCGTGGACGCGGGAGTAGGCAACCCACGTCTGAAAGGGGCGCTGGGGAAACTTCCTCCGGACCAGACCTTGAACCTAGGGTTGATCCCAAAGTTCAAATAGCTGCTGCCATGCAGCAAATGACTAATTTATTGGCCCAAGTGGTGCAGTAGCAGGGTCAAAACCCTAATCCTAACTCTGGAAACCATGTGGAGAGCGAGGACAGGGCTCTCGAGAGATTCCAGAAGTTTGCCCCACCAAAGTTCCTTGGGGGGCCCGATCCAAATGTAGCCGAAAGGTGGCTAGAGAAAATGGTGGATATTTTTGCTGCCCTGCATTACATCGAGGAGAGGCAGGTGACCTTCGCTGTCTTTCAGCTAGAAGGGGCGGCCCATTCCTGGTGAAACGTCATCCGGCAGAAGTGGGAACGGGAGCAAATGCCCCGAACCTGGGTGAACTTTATGCGAGAGTTCAACGCTAAATTCTTCCCTCCTCGAGTTCAGGAACGGAAGGAAGATGAATTTATTCGGCTGCGTCAGGGAGCTCAGTCCGTAGCAGAGTACGAGAGCCAGTTCACTCGCCTATCCAAATTTGCCCCCGAGCTAATCATGACCGAGCAACGGCAGATAAGGTGCTTTATTCAGGGTCTGAACGTGGAAATACAAAAGGATCTCGCGGTGGCCCAGATTAACGCTTTTAACGAGGCCGTGGAAAAAGCCCAGCGGGTGGAAAGCGCTAGGCTACAAGTGAGAAACTTTCAGGCAAAGAAGCGAGGCTTTCCTGGGAGCAGTTCAGGGCAGGGGGATAAGAGTGCCCCTCCCAAGTACGGACGGGGAGCCGGAGGTGGACGACAGTCGGGAGTAGGCAGAGGGGCTCCGTCTAGGGGTGGCTCAGCTGGAAAAAGCCAGGGAGGAGGCTTCTAGAGAGGATCGGGTTCGGCATTCTGTGGACCCTGTGGGTATTGTGGAAAGCCAAATCACTCGGAGGACAACTGCTGGAAGAAAGAGGGAAAGTGTCTGCGTTGCGGAAGCGCAGACCACCAGCTTGCTACCTACCCGATTCTAAAGCAAGATGGAAAGGGAAGTCAACAATCGCCAGGGACCAGATCCGGACCAGCTAAGGGAGACAGGACGAAACCCAAGGTCGCTGCTTGAGTGTAATCGTTAGAGCCACAGCAGGTCCCGGAATCTTCCGAGGTCGTAGAAGGTACGATCCCTATATTCCACCACTTTGCAAAGGTCTTAGTAGATCCCGATGCCACCCATTCCTTCGTTAACCCTAATTTCATGTGTGGCATTGATATAAAACCTGCTAGTTTACCATACGATCTAGAAGTTAGTACGCCTACGGGGGATCATCGTTTGGTTACTAGCCTGGTTTATAAGGACTGTGAGGTTTGGGTAGGAGAGAGGAGATTATTGGGGGATTTTATAAGCTTGTCCATTAAGGGGTATGACGTGATATTGGGCATGGACTGGTTAGCCAGGTATAATGCCCAACTAGATTGCAGGAAGAAAGTGGTAGAGTT
>NC_040044.1:21508656-21586343 GCF_003713205.1 Coffea eugenioides | reverse complement strand
TGGAATAGAAACGCACACGTTAGTGAGATAGACTCGATGCTAACGGTGGTAGGGTGAAAACGCACACGTTAGTGAGATAGACTCGATGCTAACGGTGGAATAGAAACGCACACGTTAGTGAGATAGACTCGATGCTAACGGTGGTAGGGTGAAAACGCACACGTTAGTGAGATAGACTCGATGCTAACGGTGGAATAGAAACGCACACGTTAGTGAGATAGACTCGATGCTAACGGTGGTAGGGTGAAAACGCACACGTTAGTGAGATAGACTCGATGCTAACGGTGGTTGAATTAAAACCAATCCCAACATGACTTTTATGAAGTTGGCGGCACAAGATCCAGGCCCAACGTGACATTTGCGAGGTTGGCGGCACGAAGTCCAGGCCCAACGTGATCTTGGCGGCACGAAGTCCAGGCCCAACGTGATGATGTTGGCAGCACGAAATCCAGGCCCAACGTGATGATGTTGGCAGCACGAAATCCAGGCCCAACGGGATCTAGTGAAGTTGGCGGCACGAAGTCCAGGCCCAACGTGCTTTTTGTGAACAAGAAATTGAATTTGATTTGTCAAGAAGCAAGAAATTAAACTTGAGTTTTTGATTTTTGACCTTTCTGATTTTTCGAGAGAATCTTTTTCCCAAAAATAATTTGTCCTCAGTGTAGGGCCCTTTTCCCTTCTTTCTTCTCTTTCTTCGGCATCGGCCTTCCACATCGCCAGATGCTTTTCGTCGACTTCAACTGTGAATACCTGCACAGGGGGCTTACATGCACTCAAATGAGCGTGACTGATTTGAAAAATGCATTATTTTGATTCTTGGACGAAATCCTCAATTGGCCTACAAAAATATTTGCCCCTGTGTGGGCTTATTTTGCAAAATTTTGCAAATAAAAATTTTGCCCCAGTTTGGGCCCATTTGATTGCAAAAATTGGTTTAGATGATTTCCCATTTACTTGAACAAAGAAAAACCGCACTTTCTAAAATTTAGAAAAGAGTGCACATACAACAATGTGAAGAAACTTTAATCGTCAAGTTTGAACTCATGCAGAAATTTCATGATGAATTCCTCAAAATAATGCCAAATTACAAGATATTTCTTCCTTACCTTAGCATCGAAGCTTTGGGTAATGGGCGTTATTTCTGACTTGGAAATGGGAGGCCAAGATTTGTCTTATTTTGTGCTCATTCGATATCACGTCTTCATGAAAGCAAAATAGTTTGTCACCCTTATTTTCCAAGAAAACTTAGTCAACATACAAGCTTGATAGGCTTGCAATAAAATGGGTAGAAACGATAGCTAAACCTGTGAAAACTGGTTATACTCCCATGATCACAAATGATTGATGGCTTACGAGCATAATCGCCACTTTGGATTGTCATGAAGGAATAAGTCAACGATGGACTTTATCAGCTTGTAATTTGGCTTGAAAACGATAGCTAAAGAAAGAAATAATTTTCAAGGACATTGCACCGAAGATCGCGTTTTTCTCAAAATTACCCTCAATTTGGACTCCAAGATCTTGGACTTTGTTTGCATTTTTCTTATCACTCACCAGAGACTTCAGCGCCGAATTTTCTGCATTTTCTTGCATATACTTTTCTTTCTTTGCTTTTTGCCTCTTTTCCCTTTCCCTCGAGCTGATGGGTTTTCACATGGTGAGTAGCGTCAACCTCATACTCAAGCAATTCAGAAATACAGCTAAAATTTTCCGGCATCAGAAATTTTCTTGACAGGGCCATTGCAAAGAACAGGAGTCAGGACTTTCGGCTTTGTAATGGGGTCAGGTGGGGTGCTTAGAAAAGTTAAGGCCTGAAAACGGATTTCAAAAGTGGTTTGAAGAATCTGAGATCGCATTGTTGCGCCAAACCCTATTTTAGGGTAAAATCAGAATTTGCCTCGGTTTTTGCTCAATTGAGGCTTTTTCTCTTTCATTTTCTTTCGATTTTTTGGCCTTCTGCCATTTTTTGAACTTTCACAAAATTTGCCCCAGTTTATTTTTGAACTGAGGTTCTCTTTTCTTCCTTTGTTTTTGATCTTGTTGCTTTTCACTTTTTCACTTCTTGAAATTTTCCTCTTCAACTCAAACTTGCCCCAGTGTGGGGTTTGCGACTCTCAGGGGTTGCCAAACGAAGTATTTATTCTGATGGCTCAAAAGGGATAACTAGGGATAAAGTGTTTGATTGGAAAAGAAGATGGCCTGACTTGTATTCCATTCCTTACAACAACTCTGAAAGGAAACTTTCGTTAATGCGAAATTTTTTGCGTGTATCTGAATTAATTGACTGAGGAAGACCCTTGCTCATCCATATTTGTGAAACATAGGCGATTCACATGGACAAAAACCCTTCCTTTTCTTTTTTCAAACTTGGAACCCAAGTGGAATCAAATTTCCCCAATTTGCAGTTCCCTCCTTATTCTAGCATTTTTGCTTTTTCCCTTTTTCCTTTTTTCTTTTTTTGTTTTTTTTTGAAAATTCTCCAATCTCCCTCCCCAATGTGGGGTACGACCATGAGTGCATTAGAAAAGAACCACCAATTTTAGCTCAAAATGGGGATGCAAGGGGTGATCAGTGTTTAGGTTGTAGAAACGACGGCCAAAGCATCATTCTTACACCTCATGACAACCAAAGTAACGAAACGGTTATTGAAAATCCATTCCCCTATTTGATATTTGAAAATTTTCCAATATAGGGTAGTGATCATTAGGGCTCTTATCTGAAACGAAATTATTCTTTTCATAGGCTCAAATGGGAGAGCAAGTGATAAAAATCTGTATAGGTAGAGAAAAGAATGCTCGAAGTATCATTCCAAATTTTCAAAACAAACAAGAATAATGCACATTTTTGCTTTCACTTAGATGTGAATTGAATCCGGTTAAACCAATGGGGATTTTTCCAAGCAAAGATTGTCCCAATTTGCAATTTATCAATCAATGTGACTGACTTTATTTTGGGGTTAAATGAAGGAGAAAAGGTATCTCATTGGGCCTTTTGAGTGACCATCTTTTAATTCTGAACACTCTTATTGTGAATTTTCAGGTCGGAGGTTGAAAAAATCCCAATTTAGTCTTATTTCTTAAAATTCATCATGAAATCTCCAATGAATAAGAATAAAGAATGAAATGTACATAAATATACACAAAACAATGATTGTCCAAACAGTTTATTGCTGAAAAAGTTTGAAACAAATTTTCTCATTCAATTACGATACAAGTGAGAAGGGAGAAACTTGTAAAGAGCTCCACATATACACTTTTGTCTCCTTTTCAAATATACAAAATTTCCCTTTGGAAAACAATTATAACATCTCTCAGAGGGTTTTCATCGTAGGATCCGCCCAAGAATCAAATAACACTTGTAATCTTCAAACTTTATTGGATTAAAATTATCATCAGATATAGAAGAACATTTTCGTCTTATTGAAATATTTTTATGAATGCAGGGGAGGGGGGAAACAAAAGAAAAATACCCCGAGTTAGTAGGTAAAACTGCAAAATCGGTATGCATGTCCTATGGGAGAACCCTTTTATGCCAAGGGTAGGCCTAGCATGAAAATGCAATCCTCCAGAGCAGGCACTATACAATACCTGATGGATCCAATCAGTTTATGGAGTGAAAAATAATTTTGAAAAATTTGGCCCATGAGAGATTTGTCAAAATGAGGACAACGTCCGAATAGATTGATCACCTTTGATTTGCGAAACGCACGGGTTTGACCGTGACGAACCTCCTATCAAAGAGTTTGGAATTCGTTGACAAATTTTCTCAGTGAAGCATGAGTCTAAACCCCAACTGATCAAATAGTTGGATACAATTGATGGTTTTCTCAAAATCGACCAGGTTTTCCATTTTGAAATTCGACATTGAAATCCTAATTGGTCAAATAAAATTAACAATTTATTAAAAATCGACCGGATTACCCTAAAAAGGGAAACAGGTCAAATGAATTGAATGAAATTTAATTTATCCAAATTAATCAGATCACCCTAAAAAGGGTAAATTGATCAAATAGATTGAACGAAACTTGATTTATTCAAAATCGTCTCGGTTGCCCCTAAAAAATGGGTAAATTGGTCAAATGAATGAAATTGAATTAGGGATTTATTCAAAAATCAGCCGAATGACCCTAAAAAGGGTAAATTGGTCAAAAGACCCTAAAAAGGGTAAATTGATCAAATGACTTGACGATTTATTCAAAAACGACCGAATGACCCTAAAAAGGGTAAATTGGTCAAATGACCCTAAAAAGGGTAAATTGATCAAATGACTTGACGATTTATTCAAAAACGACCGAATGACCCTAAAAAGGGTAAATTGGTCAAATGATTTGACGATTTATTCAAAATCGACCGAATGACCCTAAAAAGGGTAAATTGGTCAAATTGATGATTTATTGAATGCATTGGCAAAATGGATTGGTTGAATTGTCCGGCTATTAGTGATTTCAGAAAATTAGTCTATGAGCCTTCTAAAATCAAGATTTGGCCTCCATATTTATCATTTCAACCATGAGGAATCACTTGTGAATTTTCTTCAAATTAATGTCCTTCACGCAAGGGATTTTTACCAATTTTTGATAAAACGGCCAAAAAGTGATTATTAGATGCTCATATTCCAAGGATCACTTTATGAAAATGATCGGATCTTTACCTTACCTTGTGCACTACCCCTTCGGATGGTACGAGAAAGGTAAACGTGCAAGTCTCATTTGGATTATATATCCGAGACATGGGGTGGTTCATTCTTAACACGGGATCCCCTAAATGGCATTCCCTTTCTAGGGTTTATGCGTGATGCCAGTTATCAAAGCGATGTAAATGTGTGACAAATATGACCTAAAGGACATAAATAATGCAACGGGGGGCAAAGGTCTAAAAATGAAATGTATTTACTGAAAAGTAAGTGCAAAGACTGAAATTTAAACATGTGAGCTATCTAGTAGGTGAGTCACTAAAAGAGTGCCAAAAGGGCCTCTTATCGCTAAGGCATATGAATGCAAGCCAAGAAACAAAAGAATGGTTAGTGCAATTGATAGTACACATAACACATTGTAAAGCAATCAAAGAAATAAAGCAATGAAAAAGGGGTTGGACCCCTCCCCTCGTGAATAGTGTCCCTAGCTTAGGATAAAGCTGACTCTACCCTAGGCAAGCTATCATGGATGCATGAGGTTGAGGTTCGCTAATGCATCTAGACTCGATAAGCTCAGGTCCCCGAGCCTTCAGACTTAGAAACCAAGGGTCACCAATCCCAAGGTTCTTTGTCGGTGGCTCGAGCGATTCCCCAAACACCGCTACGCACACATCGTGTCACGGCTACGTGTTTGAGTGAATCTATCAAAACCTCAATCTTCGACCAAAAGCTAAAGGCTATCAACCAATAGCTTTACGCGGAAGATTGAGTGACCCATTGGAACATGCTACACACACATCGTGTCGTGATCACATGTCCAAGTGAGTCACCTAATCCTAATAGGGTGGAGTGGCGTGACAAGCCACTAAAAGAAAAATAAAGGGATAAAAGAAGTAAAGCGTATGCTCGTATGCTAGTGCTCGTTTGGAGGGGAAGGGTCAAGAACCAACGCGAGGCTCTAGGGCGACCCATACCTCCCAAAATGCAATGCAAGCGCGAGATAACAAGTAAACATTCATTCAAACATACATTCGTGAGTCGAGGGATTGGTTTGATTACGTACATAAGACAAAAGGTCCTAAAAATGAAAAATGCAATCCTAATATCCACATGCTATACATAAAAGGGGTAGAAAAAGGAAAAGAATGGCCAAATCAAATGCTTGGACCCACTTAGGAAGTCCCCAGTGGAGTCGCCAACTGTCGCGCCCCACTTTTTGAATGATTGATATTGTGTGATGGTGTGTGAGTGTGTGTGATATACATGTGAACGTGTGCGGAATGAAAAGTAAAAGGCCATGGGACTTAGAATGCGACGATTTGGCCAAGTGAAGTTCAAAAGGGTTTTTTGTAACAAAAATGGAGTCGCCACTTGGTATAGAGTCAGGGTGTACCAAGGCACCCAAAAATGATTTTTGTTTTTGAATAAAAAAGTAAATAAACCCTTTTTGAGAACTTTTGGGTCTGCGTAACCAAAAGAGGGATCGGGGGTCACATTTGACGAAGGGGAAGGCAAGGATAAAAATCCAAGGCACCCCTTCGACCTAGCCAAGGCTAGTTGCGTGACTTAAACCAATTTTTCCTAATTTTTCTACCCAAGGTATGTATCGCGTGTTGGATATGTCTATATGAATACAAAAACCTAGACCTAGGGGGACATGGGGGAAATTTCTCTTCAAAGGTTGAGTGGTGCCAATCACATTAATTGTGAAGCCCAATAATGATCCTTTTGGAGAGGTCACACCTAAACCTAAATGACGTGAAAAATGAGTGGAATGCATGCCATGTGAAAGTGTGAGTTTGTGTGAAGTGAGAAAAATGATAAAAGTAATAAGGTAAGAGTGAAGGTGTGCAAATGTATATGAAAGTACTCGTGTGCGAGTGAAGATAAAAATGTTCGTGTGCAAGTGAAGATAAAAGGGTGTATGTGTGCAAGTGAAGATAAAAAAATGTTCGTGTGCAAGTGAAGATAAAAAAGGTGCATGTGTGCAAATGAGACAAAGGTGAAAGTGTAATGATAGAGTGGATTGAGAATGCATGAGCCTAGGGAATTCATGCATATTGGGTACGGGGAGACCTAAATCGTGACTTGATTTGCCCTTTTATAGAGGGAATATAAGCGTGCTAAGGCTTAGAAAAAGCCACACTCGTCTATATCCCATATTTAAGGGGACTCTCACGCAAATGTACCCTAACTAGCATGAGATGCAAAGAATCCTAAAATGAGGGAAAAGGGGCTCGAGGAGCATGCCAAATGATAAAACTAAGAAAAATGCATGACATGTAGTGAACATGCAAATATGCACTAACAAAAAGGGATGGCCTAATGAGCCACAACTAGCATTGGACTAGTGTGGTGACGTACATTCATCCATTCCATTCATTCATGGTTATGAAAGCAAGTAGACATGCCAAAACACTCGTAAACACGTAGCACGTAGCACTTAGCATGCTCGACTAGATGCAAGAGCCTACTAAAGCAATTAAACATGTAGCAACAAAAACAAGCAACCAAGGGGAAGGGGAAATGGACCAGATGCTCTACGAGCCCTAGCTATTACAAGCCAAGAGGTGTACACATACCCCATGAAAACATAAAGGGAAAGGGTGAATGGACCAGATGCTCTCCGAGCCCCTATCTATTACAAGCCAAGAGGTGTACACATACCCCATGAAAGCATAAAGGGGAAGGGGAAATGGACCAGATGCTCTCCGAGCCCTATCTATTACAAGCCAAGAGGTGTACACATACCCCATAAAACTTAAATAAAAGTAAAAACAAGCAAATGCAGGCAAAGAGGTAAGGAAAGCGAAGTAGACAGGCATATTCACATAACACATAGGAGCACGTAGGGTCAAATGAAGTGCAAATGAGGGATAGAGTGTACCTCCCTTGAATTGACGCCCTAATGAGGTGAAGTTACTAATTTACCCTCCAAAATAATAAAAAGGTCAAGGTACCACTTAAATTATCAAATAAATCAGAGAAAATGGAAATAAACACCAAATTGAATCACTTGAGGTATTCCAAGGAAAGTAAACTACTCGTACTCAACCAATTAAGACAAACAAAGACCCAATTGACAAAATTAAAGAGGTTTAAAGGGCCAATTTATTTTTTATAAACACTAAGGGGCTAAAAAAACATAAAAATAAAATTAAGAATCTAAGGTGAGACAATACCAAATCAAACGAGAAAACTCACAAAAAGGTAAATGAGGAGCAATTCACTAGTATCTAAGCAACAAAATGCCAAGGAATCCAAGAAAAATCAAATTAACTACAAATCTAGGAAAAAGAAATTATTAGACCCTTCAAATTCATTCTACAACCCCTTAAGTATCCACCCAAAACAAATCAAGATGTATTAAAGAGGAAATGGCATGTTAGGGGGACAAAATTAATTAAGCTTTCCAAATAATTGGGCCATGGAAGCATTAGATGAAAGCCAAGGGGTTGGAGTGCCATTTTTGGAAGTTATTTTCCATGCAAAAACCATGCAACCTCACGTGAAGAAGACTTCTGCAAATATTTTCTTAGGCTTTGAAGCCTTTACACTTTGCATGCCAGCTTTTCTAAGGAAACAAGACAAAACTCTCAAAACAAAGTCCAACTTCAAGTTCCTACCAAATTCATCATACATGTAAGAGCCAAAATGAAGATGTTTTGTATGCAAATCTGGTACAACAAATTGGAAATCATTCCAGCAACAAAAGACTCTTAGCAGCAGCGGATGAAGCTTGATGCAATTTTCTTTTCCAGTCACAGCTTATCATGCAAACCAGATTTTTGATTCAACTACATGGCTTTGGTTGGATATTTCTCAAACCAACATCATAACTCTAACTAATCAACAAGCTACTTAACTTTAACTCCAAACAAAACAAGGACAATAAAGGGGCTAATGCATTACAGAAATTCTGGACAGACATTCATGCAGAGTGACAGCAATCTGAAATCCATTTTCCAGCTCAAGCATTTCAGATGTTTAAACATTCAAACTCAACACCCAACCTTCCATTGCTTCCCTCCAACACACGATCAAACATGACACTGGAGTGCAAAACTCAACTAGTAATCAAGGGAAAAGAAACATGGCAGAGAAAAGAAAAATGCAGCAGCCTTTGCTTGCTGCGTTTTTTGAAAGGAGGAATTTTTAAACTTGGTGACTTCAGCAACTTCATACCATGAATTTCCAATAAACTTTTAGATTCAAAATACATCAGAAATGATCTATATTCATGCTAAAATCTGACCCAAACCAATCAAAACCAAGTCGCAAACATCAAAAACATTTCTGCATTTTCTAGACTGCAATATTGCCGCAACTTCAAAAAACTTTCGACCAACCAGATTTATGCCAAGCATATGCATTAACCCAAGTAAACCAACAAGCAAGACATGAATTGGATATCCCAACAAGCAAGGACATAGGAGGGAACTCAGGCATGGAAAGAACTAATGCAGAATTCTGGAAAAATGCATGCAAAATGGCTTAGTGACCTGATGGTTTATTTTCCAGCCAGCAGGGAATGCGATGCAAGTGTTTTTTAGACTTCAAACACCCCAAACCAGCACTGAATCATTCCATTCCTTGTCCTTAACACAAATTAAACATGCACACACATTTTCCAGATATCTGTTTTGCAGTGAAGGAACCAAAAAAATGTAGCAAAGACAACACCACACTTCAACTAATGTATCAAGATGCAGTGACAGGCAAAGCAGCAAATGGCAGGTTACGGTCTGCTGTCATAGTATCCAAATCCCAACAGGGCAAAACTTAATCAAGCAGGGGGGAAAGTCACGGCTGCAACAGCTTTTAGCTACTTGTGGCAATCCAAAAATACTCCACACTTTGCTATTTAACAATGGTAGCTAACACACATGGGATACTATCTAACAACAAACAAACACCCAAGAGACAATTTAATCTACTCCAGAAAAATTTCAGCAGACCAAAGAGGTTGTCTTTTTTAAAAAAAACCGCTGTAACAAAACAAAACAAAGTCAAGGCCTGTTGCTGCAGACCCTTGTTAATCTTCCTAAACCCAAATCGTTAAAAAAAACAAACAAGACACTATTCAGAACTTGCAACTCACGGATCATGGGCATGCTGCTTACGGAGGAAAGAAAAACATGAAAGTTAACAGCTTTTTGGATTCATAGGTTTTCCATCACACATATTCAGAATACACATAATAACCCACATAATAAATTCATGCTTGAAAGCTTCAAGATACTGAAATAAAGAAAAGAAGAACCACTTACGGTACGCGAGCTTTTCTTGATGAAGGTCCGCAGCTGCTAAATGGCGTGAAGGTTGGCAGTTCCTCCTTGCTCTCCGCCGTATCCTTTCTTCCCTCTTAGCCGCTCCAGATTTTTCTTCTCAACCGCCCCCTTTGCCTCCCCGATTCTCTCTCTCGTTTTCTTCGGATCTTCTAAGCCCTTTTTCTTCCTACAACCCCTAACCCCAGCTCTCTCTTTCAGTTTTTCTCTCGCTGTCCCAACTCTCAATCCCTCAGCTCTCAGTTTTTCCTTTTAGCCGTTCCCTCTATCCTCTAAAAACCCTTGCTCAATTTTCTTTCAGCCCGTCGATGCTCTCTTCTTCTCAGCTCCCAGTTTTTCTTTTTCGTTCTTGACTCTCCCCGAAGCTTACCCTTTTTCTCCTTTTTTGCGGCTACCATTTCCTTTAGCTTTTATATCCCCAGTTCAACCCTAAGAACCTCTGTCCTTTTTCTGTATTTTGCAGCTTTAGGAGCCGTCCCAGATTTTTTTTGCAAACGGCGCAAGTCCGCAGCTTTCATGCTGCGGCAACAATTTTCCTCTTTTTTTTTTTTTTTTTTTTTTTACTTTCAACTTAATAAATACATAAATGATAAAATATAAATAATAATAATAATAACAAATTAACAAAAACCAAGTAATAATAATAATAAGAAGAAAACAAAAATAACTTTAACCAAAAACTAAACAAAAATGGCCATTTTTAATTTTTTCCAATTTTGCATTTTTCATCATTTTCTTTTTCTCAAAATAACTTAATAAAATAACTAAAGTGCCCAACGATTGAATTTAAAGAAATAAACATATTTTTGTGAACAAATTTCCCTTTTTCCTTTTCCTCTTTTTTTCATTTTTCCAACCCAACTAAAGCCTATTTTTTTTGAATTTTTCCTCTTTTTCCTCTTTTTTTCATTTTTTATGATTTTTCATTTTCATTTTTCTTTCAAGAAAGCATTGAATAAAAACAAAATGACTAAAATGATTTTTCTTTTCTTTCTAAAAACTCTATAAACTTAAAAACTAAAAAAAACTAAAAACTAAAAACTAGAAACTAAAATCTAAAACTTAAAAGTGATTAAAAACCTAAAATGACAAAATAAAAATGAATAGACAAACTAAAAGGGCAAAATGAATAAAACTAAAATAAAATAACAACTAGAAATGCAAAACACACAACAATGAACTAAATGCAAGCGATCTAAAATAAAAATCATGAAGTAGATGCCACATACAAATTATTCAAAATTTGGTGTCTACAGTGAAGTAGTGCTTATCGGATTTGTAATTATATCCATGTACTTATAGAAGTCTCTGAATTGTGTAAAATTGTAGCACTGATCAATTGGATACTGGTTTTCTTGATCTGCTTCTTTGATGAATGTACCGCTGGTCAAGGTTAGATGAAAAGGTGAAATGCAGTATCTGAAATTTTCTATTGTTATAGGCTCCACCTTTGCATTGCCAATGTAGTATGTAGAGTACAAGAGAAGTGCTTCATCTAGAGCTTGTATATCCCTTGTGTATGAGACAGCTTGGATTGTACTTTTCTGTATTTTGCAGTAACAGAGAATAAAAGATAATGAGTGAGTTTTTACTTCTATTTTTGAGAGCATTTTCGTTATGTACTTCTTATATGAATAAATTTACCGCCTTATCAAGGAACAGATATTTCTGGAATGTAGTGCTTCCATCTTTACTAATACGAGGAGCTGTTTTCTCAATGAGAATAGCTTTTGCAACCCAGTCTTCTTTTCCTTGTGCTATTTCAGTAAAGGGAATGCATAGGTCTTCTATTTCACTGCAATATTAGCCAACATTTGTACATAGAGATAAGTATATATAGTTTCAATGGTATAGTGCTGCAAAAAGAGCTGGTCAAAGAATCAATATATAACTAAAGCAGATTTATGAAAAGAACCAAAATGGTAAGCAATGGTAGAAAACATAAACAAAATAATAGAGAAAATGTGAGGAAGTAAGAGTTAGCTATTAGCTACTGCTGAAAGCTCTCTTTATAGACAACATTTCGTGTAAAATTGGTGCTTTCTCTTTGTCCGTGTGGTGGCTGTATCAGAACTTTAATGTTAGTAGCTGTCCGTGCTCTTGACAAAGCAACATAAAGTTGTCCATAGGAAAAAACTAGTTCTCTGAGGTAAAGTCCAACATAATCAAGTGTTTGTCCTTGAGTTTTATTAATGGTCATTGCGAAACACAAGCGTAGTGGAAATTGAGTTCTCTTGAACTGTACTGAAGACAATTCATCATCAGAAGCTTGTAATGGTATCCTTGGAATGAAAACAATTTTTCCTGCAAAAGAGCCAAATGCTATCTGTGCTTGAATTATGTTATTCAAAAATTCCTTACAGATTAGGCGTGTACCATTTGATAGGCCCTCACTTGGATTGATGTTCCTGAGAAGCATCACTGGACAGTTCTTTTGAGTATTAGCTCATGCAAAGGAAGGCCCTTAGGTGTAAGAGAATGCAATGGATCTTGATCTTGCAATTGTATTGAAGAGTCCAATGGTTCATCATTGCTGAAGTAGGTTCTCTCTGCTCCTGGAAATTTCATTATCAATTTATGATTAATCTGATGAACAAAGTCATTTCTTGTCATCAATATTGCTCGATTGATGATAGATGATGATGTTGAAGTAATGTACTCCATATTTGGGAACACAGTATCAATCAGAGCATTCATGGAAGTTTCATCATCTTGAAAAGGAATGTTGATTGATTCTGGTATCTGAACTTCATCTTGATCAATAGTTTGTTGTATTCCATCTCCAATTCTCATCAAGAATGTTGAGAAATTTGGATCAAGTCTTGCTCTCATATTGACTGTTAATCTGATCTTTTCGAATTTGTTCCATAATGGTGACATGACAAGACTGGTATCTATGATATCTTCTCTGGTACCATGTGTGATTACTGGTAAGGTCTGACGAAAGTCACCACCAAAGACAATGACTTTTCCACTAAATAAATGGCTGTTATTTGTTATGTCTTGTAATATCTTGTCAAGAGTTTCAATTGATTTTCTTTTAGCCATAGTTGCTTCATCCCATATAATGAGCTTAGCATTTCTGATTAGCTGAGCCAAGACACTTTGCTTGCTGATGTTGCAGTACTTATGTTGGTCATCATTAATGGGAATTTTAAACCTTGAGTGTGCAGTTCGACCTCCAGGAAGAATGGATGCTGCTACACCTGATGTTGCAGTAGCAAGTGCTATGTAGCCTTGTGATCTTATAGTTGCAAGCAGAGCTTTATAGAGGTAAGTTTTTCCAGTCCCTCCTGGTCCGTCAATGAAAAATGCTTTTGATATGTTGTTGTTGACACAATGTAGTACTTTATCAAAAGCAATTTTCTGCTCTTCATTTAGTTGATATACTGAGAGCAAATCTTCTTCAGGAGTGATGATATTTTTTCTGCTTGAAGTTCTTTTGTGTCCATGTGATTTTGCAGTAGTGTATTTGGTAATAGCTGAAAACCATAGTGTGTGATCTGTTTCTCCATTGCTCTCAAATGCATGTCTATAATCTGCAATACTGTGCCATTGACTACTTCTGCAGATAATGTTTTATTCTGTTGAATGTCTTCAGAAAGAAAATCCTTAAACTTTAGCCACAACTCTTTACAGTTTGGAGGATTGCAGTAGACTAAGATTGTAGCAAACAGATGACAAAGTGAAGATGACATTTGATATAGGACAGCCTCTGCTAAACAAATCTCTGCACTATTATCAGCTTGTAATAGACCTAAGAATTTTGCTGCTTCTTTGAAAGATGTAGCAATTTTGCCATTAATCACTTTTAGATCATGAAATGATGTTGGCTTTTTAACATGCTTTAATAAGAGTCTTAAACAGTACCTTTCACCTTCAGAAAGATGAACTCCAGCAATTCTTCCAATTACATCTCTTTGCTGTCGCAATGACCAGTATCTTGACTTAGCATCCCATACGAAATATTGAGGAAAATCTGTATATAGACAATTCAAATTTTTTGCAAAATGGTCATACTTATTCATCTGAAAGAATTCTGTGAGCATAACTTTTTTCAAATGTGTATTTTTTACAACATCATCAACAGATTGTTGATCTGGAAAAGTGACTGGTTGTTGATTTTCCAGATGTACTGGTAGAGTCATTACAGAGGGATGCATTTCATTAAGATCAAAACTATATATTCTCCACATAGCTTCTGGTGCTGAAATCCATCTGGCTGATTGAAAGTTCTTGATTTCATCAAGCATTTGATTTGCTTCTCCATTGCTGAGCTGATATAGTATCTTGTCATGACCCTTATAGATGTATTTATAAATATACTTAACTACTTGTATAGTAGAACATATCTCTACGTTCATGTGGCAATCAAATCTGGACAAAAGATATGCATTGTAAGGAACTACCCACTGATTATCCAAATGATGTCCTCGAACCTTGACAGTTCTTTTGTTATCAGTTCGTCGATAGATTGGATAAGAGTTTTGACCATGTCTTGTCGATTCAGCAAATTGTTTTGGATACTTATTGTGACGCCCCGAAAAGAATGAGAGTGCGAACCCGGAAATTTTCTAATTTTCTAGGGTTTATTTTTTTTACTCGCCCGCCTTTTCTACATTTTCTTCATTAGAAAAATTTCCCAGATAAAGTTTATGAGCAAAGATAGTTTTAAAATGATTTTTCTAGTATCGGTTAGTTTTTGAGAAATTAAGAGCGTATTTTGAACGTGGGACCCGCAAGTGCGGTAAATGCGTTATATTTTTGACAACTTGTTGGAAATTTGTATTAAGTGATATTATTTTACAAAGTGTTAAGATATTTGTATTGGAGAGACAAAAAGATAAGTTTTAAATCAAAAGGTGACAAGTGTCACCATCCTATTCACTATTGGACTTTTGACCATCTTACCTTAACTTTACTAAAACCAAAAATTTGACCAAAAATCAAGCCATTTCTTCCTTCTCATGGCTGAAACTTGGAGAGCAAGAGAGAGAGAAAAACCTTCATCTTTCACTCCAATTTCTTACTTCAATCTTGAGTTTTAACCGATGGAATTGCAAATCACTCCATAAAAGTTGGTTACTAAGGAGATTCCAAGGTCTTGGTGGAGTTATTTTGGAGAAGGAACCACTAAGCTACTATCTTTTGTGAGGTATCAAGGTATGGTGTGTAAAGATTCATTGTTTGTTTCCAATAATGGTGAATTAGTGACTTGTGATGGCTAAAGAGATGGTTTGATGGATTATATCTTGAGTTGTGGTTGACTTGATGAAGTTTTATAATTTTTGGGGATTTTTCTGTTTTCATATGGATATGATTATGTGGTCATGTATGATGATTGGAAATTATATTTAATGACTCTAGAAGGTGGAAAAAGTGGACAATTGCAATCAATTTCTGTTTTGGAAGAAATTTCAGAAAATTAGGTTTTGTGAAGGAACATTCTGCCCGAATTTTTAGTTCCTAGTTAGAGGCCGAATTGGCCTTGGCTTAAAACATGAAAGTTGTAGAGAATGACATTTTAGAGGTGCCTGCAAAATTTCAGGTCAATAGGAGCAACGTAGCTTGTGAAAAGTCGAAATTACTATTGCTATTCTGGTTTTACCCGAATGTAAGAATTGCGCCTGTAATTGGTTGTTTTGGCTGGAATTGCTTCCGAATTGGTTGTTTAGGTCTTATGATACAATTAAACCCTGTTTCTTAGGTTTCAGCTGGTTTTGGAATTTCTGGATTTGGACTTGGATAGCCTGCTTTATGATGTTTCCGCTAGAATGCGTTCTGTGAATCTGTTTTTGTGATTCTGGTATGGTATCTTGCATTTTTGACCTGGTTACACTCGAAACTGGGTTGAGTGACCTTCTACAATATTGTAGCCCTATCTCTTAGCTTCGAAACGGTGTATCTTGCACCTTCATCCGACAATCGTGGTGCCTTTGGTGCCATTACCGTAAAATGATGTCAAAACCTATTTTTCTGGTTTTGAGCTTAACTTTCATTTCCGGACTTTTCCCTAGTTTGACTTGTACTAGTACTACTTGGAGCTTGCTGAATGGCTATTGGATGAACTTGTTGTTGTGTGTGTACCTTTGGGACTGGCTGAGGAAATAATGAAGCCATGATGGCTGGAAAAGTTAGCAAATTCAGGGGAAGTGCTGTCCGAACTTTGAAGGGATTTGTTTGCATTGGGTTTGTGATCTAAGGCTTGGATTTGAGCAAGGCAATGTTATAGGATGGATGATTTCTGAGCCATGGAGGTGAGTGACCCTAAACTATTTCCAAAGTACTTGTGAAATGTTTCTTGCATTATGTACTTGATTGCATATCATGCGTGCTTGCATGTGAGTTCATGACATGATTTGGCTTCAATGAGTTCTGGGAAAGTCTTGTGCTGGACACCAACGTCTCCACTCTGTTTATGGTTCATGTTCATGTTTATCTGGAGCTCAAGAAGGGGCTCCCTCTTAATGTTAATGTTAATGTTAAATGATCTATTTGAGCGTTGGGTGTTCAAGTGCTATGATTTCCCTGGCTCACGAGAGCACTAAACGAACATTTGATCTCTGAATCATGACATCATCGAAATGATCGAAATGCAACATTGTGAAATATATTTGTTTAATGATTTTACTGGTTACTCGCTGAGCTTCTAGCTCACCCCAAAAATATTTTATTCCCCTCCACAGGGCTCAAAGCGAAGGAAGAACTTGTTGTGCTTATTCACATGTCTGGATGGCCTATCTCTTGTACAATTTGGATTTGGAATCATTTTATGTATAGTTGAGAATTGTTTCCGCTTCGCTTATGACATGTAATTTTTGGAGAATGTGATGTATATTGGAGATTTATATTGTAATATTTGAGGTTTATTCTTGTAATTTATTTGAGGAATGTAGTGAACGACTGAGTCCCGGCGAGAGCTGGGCAGGCGGCCTGCCGAACCCTCTGGTTTGCCCTAGGGGGAGGTGGGGACTGTCACACTTATCCTTGCAAATTCCAATTTTCTGCATACAAGCACAGTTTGGATTTATTTGTCCACAGGGTCCGTGCATCATATGTTGTGCTACTAAAGAGTGCAGATGCTTGTGTATATGAATATCAGGTAGCTCAGCAGAAACAATGCAATCGTATGCTTCAGGAGTCAGTAACTTAGAGCAATGCTTTAGAATGATAAGAAAATGTGCATGAGGAAGACCACGTTTTTGAAACTCAATAACATATGTGCAAGCTGCAACTTTGCAAAAAATATGTTTCTTGAAAAGTTCATTCTTTAACATTTGCAACTTAGCTCGAAAAACTCGGGTTACTAGATCAGGCCTATTCTCTGTCTTCTCTATTGGCAACAAAAGCTTCTTGATTTCTGGCCAATTTTTGTTGCAAGTCATTGTTAAAAAAATGTCTGGTTTGCCATACTGCTGAACCAAAGTCATTGCATCTAAATAACGACGCTTCATGTCTCGTGGACCACCAATAAAGCTACGAGGCAATATGAATCTTTTACCAACATTTGAGCCATTGATTTCTCCACTTGACAAGCTATCAAGAAGACCTTGATATAACTCTGTCCTAAGGCGATTCTAGTACTGATCATTCTTGAAAAAATCAAGTCGTGATGTTTCAATCTTCACGTACATGTAAACCACATACTGTTCGAGTAGCCTTCCAATATGCAAGAGCATTGGTTTGTCTTCAGGTCTAATCTACAGCTTGTAGCAATAATATTCTCTACAAGATACATATTTTTGCTTTTTGCTATGCTTTGCTGCAACTGTTTATAGAAAGGTGACTAATTAGGCACAATATGTAATGACTATAGCTAATGTAAATTGATTTTGAATAGAAATTATTAATATATGTGATTAATGATACCATGATTTTCAGCATGTATAACATCTTCTGCAGTCATGAACATATCTACTAGAATTGTTCTTTCTCCTGGATAGGTTCTACCTGAAGTAGTATTATTTTGTGCACTTGAAAGTTTTTCTATTCCTGGATGCCTTCCTGGTTCTCCATTAGGGAATATAAGTGGATATTGCATTGGATCATAGCAGCCATAATAGTGCTTCACAATCTGAGCATTCCCACTTTTTGAATACATTTGAATGTGTTTGCTATTGGTTTGATCAGAGGTCTGTGATTCTGTCCAAAGAGCACCAACCTGTGAGACTGTTGGCTTGTTGTAAACATGCTAATCAACTGTTGGATTTGATTGCAACATTATTCTGTATTCATCTAGATCAGGCAAGTCTTGTAATCCACGAAAAAATGATGAGTATGGATTTACTTTCAATAGATCAGCCAACATTGCTATCAAATTTTCTCTGAACTTGCCTGATATGGAGAGACGATTTTCTACTTCATGCTGAGTATCATAGAAATACAACTGCAAATTCACTGACTTTTGACCATCAACAGGAACTAATGGATTTATAAAATGATACATCTGACCTTGCACTCGAAAGGTATAGATACCATTGTACTTTTTTCCTAATTCCTTATCACAGTGCATTCCTATTGAAGTAAAAGCAAACATATTATTATAGCTCCGTACACAATTGCGAAAGTCTGTAGCCTCATCATTGTCACTGAGATATAGTAACATCAATTCTCGAGGCATCACAGTTTCAAGGAGTCGAATTTCACCCGATGAACAACAAAAACCAGGAGGCTCTAAGTGAAACTTTTTTGCTCCACAGAGTTTACAAGAAGGAGCTTCTGGCAATATCATTGCTTCTGTAGCAATGTCTTGCAAAATATCTCTTTTCTGTCTTTGACGACGTTGTTGAGATCGCCGAGCAGGTTTTTGAGATCCAAGAGTGCCATTGTTTATTGCTCTACTGCTTGAAACAATTTGATAACTATCATTGTTTATCCTTGTACTGGTTGAAGGAATGTCAACAGCAGAGCTGTGAATAACATTTGTTGTTTGAGAATTCTATGTACCTAGGAATGATTCTAACTTACTAGAGGTGAAGACATTATCAGAATTTTGATCCAAACCAATTATACCAAGCTTTGAATTTGAAAGATCAGCTTTTGTTGCTTTTTTTTATTACATTTTCTTGCTTCTTGTAGAATACGAGATGTTGATTCAATGTATTCAACAGGTATTGATTCTGACTCTGTAGAGGTCAAAATACTATCAGAATTCTGATCTAGATTAATCATAGCAGCTTTTGAACTTGAAGAATCACA
The DNA here is from genome assembly GCF_003713205.1 of Coffea eugenioides. Classification (NCBI taxonomy): domain Eukaryota; kingdom Viridiplantae; phylum Streptophyta; class Magnoliopsida; order Gentianales; family Rubiaceae; genus Coffea; species Coffea eugenioides. Next base: position 21,567,225 of record NC_040044.1, on the reverse strand, counting down.
CTTTCTTCTCTTTTGCTAATTTCGTTTTCCTGGTTGTTCTGGAACACCAGATGCTGATTCAATATACTCAGGACAAATTTGCACTGCCGTTAATGCTACAGTACAAGTGCCTCTGCTAGAATCCCCAACCGCTTCTGACCTAGCAATAGCACGACGCTCTCGCCGTCGTCTATTTCTTTCCTGGTATCATTCTTGAAGAGTAGCATATTTTCTTTTTGGTGGCATCGTTTATTTGTTAAGCAATAATCATAAGTACACTTATGCAGGAAATTTACTCAGCTCCAGTCTAAGAAAATGTAAAATTAATCATACAAATAAGCATACAGGTAGAAATAATCAAAACTGATCATAACCAAAGACATCAGTCAAAAGCTTTAATATATCAAACACAAGAACTCAGATAACAAAGTGAAACTAACCGATCAGCCATTGATAATGATCCCTGAACAATATGCACCAAAACCAGACTTAAACAGCTAGCTGCAATTCGATACATAGATAAAAAACATAGAAACGAGAGATGAGCAGCTCATTTTATAGGAATCAAACTTCCAGACCACATAGGAATCAAACTTCTAGAGTACAATACGTATACACTTGAACTTATTTGTAGACTTCGAATGGTTCTCTGTTTCTGCACTTTCATTTTGACCTATACATATACAGAATCCGCACATGCAGCACAAAATGCATAACAATTCTGTAAGTTAAAGCTGCGAACTACTTATCCATAATCATCTAACCTCGAACTGAACTCATACCATAATTACAATCTAATCCATAAAACATCATGAACTCATACACCACAGCTGCTACTATATAATGCATGAGAGAGACATTTAACATGAAAATAGCTTCATGCATGCAACAAAAAAGATGGAATCGTGACAAAAAGGAATAAAAAGGAACTCACGGCTAGTTTGAAAGCTGCGACAAAAGAAATGAGCAAGAAGACTACAAAACAGAGCAATTTTGTACTTTATATATATATATATATATGAACTGCGGAAACTTCATGCATGCAACAAAAGAGATGGAATCATGACAAAAAAGAATAAGAAGGAACTCACCAGTAGTTTCAAAGCTCCGACAAAAGAACTAAGCAAGAAGATTGCAAAAGAGAACAATTTTGCACTTTATATGAACTAAGGAATGTCTAAAGCACATCTGCACCTTGAAGACTCGTAAGTGGACATTTGCACCGTTTTTAACAGAGACATGCAAGACATGCAACTTCAGAAGCTCCCAATTGCTTCCATGTACGCTAACAACACCACCGTATATCTTAAGCAAGTCAATCTGTCCAACACCAAAACATAAATGTGAAATTCCATAATTAACCACCTACTGATGGTGCCCATACAGGACCATCACTATTGCACTCATATCAGCCAACTCCCCTTTTTATACTTCTTATGGAATCTTAGTATTCAATATCTTCTTGGTAATATAACCTCAAGCTATTGACCAATGTAAATAGGAAAAACCTAAGTTTGCAATTAATGTCTGCCCAAATAATTTGGTCATCTCAAATTAAGACTAATTATTCATAAGAAAATATTGCATAAGATTCTTAATTTCTGATGCAAAGTAATTTTGAGAAATATGTTGGCATTTCCCCATTATATATAGACCGAAGACCAATTTTTATGCTGGTAGAGCTTGTTGCAAAGACCGGGGGTCAATTTGGGCAACATTCTTCTAGTTGCTTTTTTGGCTCTAAACTGTAGCCGCATCTTTTTTTTTTTTTTTGCAGCAATGAAAACATTTGTATAATCTACTTTATCTTAATTTAGGGAGAGGGGGAGAAGGAAGTCACAAATAGTGGCTGATGGGAGGCAAGGTTCGAACGCTTGACTTCCCACCCACAATTAAAGTTTTGGTGGTAACCAAAAGATCAAATAACTGTTATAACTGTTGACGTAGTCACATATTTTTAGCTGGAGTAATTATTAAACATGTAGCGGTAGAGATTACATGGAGATATTACTATTCCATTCTACGTTCTTGTTTAGATTTTGATCAAACTTATATCTATTGACAAAGGTGGTCATATTTCACTTTTCATTCAACATATGTGAGAGTGACTTGTGTAAAAAGTCTTTTGCCGCGTAAAAAAAAAGGTTTTTTTTTGTCTTTTTCTCTATTCATTTTCTATCTACCAAAGGATGTGGAAAAAGGCCAGGAAGGGCAGTTGATAGAGCCATAGCAGAACGTCTATCCGAGGTAATGAACTCAAGGGGGATGTATTACGGAGGTTGAAAGAGTTCGAGTTTGATAAAATCGTGTCAAGTTTTGATTAAAATAAAGGTGTCCGATCATGGGATAGAGTAAATTTGGCACGGTGAATTTTATCGATTGATGTCTCGGGATCACAGACGTGATTGATCAAGGCGATTTGCAGTATAATACAATTACAATACTAAAATTTGTTTTCAAGGTTCTGAATTATGCAGCTTGAAATATAAGTCAATCTTTCTCGGCTCCGTAGTGCCAAATTGCCAAGGCACTCAATTCGGATATTGGTGGTTTATCATGAAATTGAATGAAAAAAGTATAAATATATAATTCGGGAAAAGATGGGCTATTATAAGAAAAGGGTACATATAGGTTAATTGCAATAGAGACTATTACACAAGTCAAATATACATACAAAACTGGCTGTCCAACCTAGCAAATCTTTAAATCCTAGCAGGTAAAATATTGCAGTCTACATTTTAGAGTTGACATTTTATGACCAAAACACATTCTCAACGTCATATATGCTCTACTCTTTGAAGAGCTATCCTAAATTTCAAAACTGCTATATTTAATTTGGAATCCATTGAAATATAGAATGACAACTCAGTTGAACTAGATTAATATATTTTAGTTGTATTTGTGCGTTAACTTACTCAATTTCTTCGCAAAAGAAAAAGAAACATACATAAATTTATTTCCAGCTCGCGGTCTTATAGTTAGTAATAATGAATATCATCACCGATTGCAGTTACAGGGTTCAACGCCTATGTTGTATTAATAATTTTCCTTGTTTTGCAAATTCTGTAATTCATGTACATGATGACAATTTGAAGATTTGGGTGATTCAACTCTCGGAATTAATTCGAGAGCATACCATCAATAATTGCAGATCGCAGTGCGAATGCTGTCCAACGTTGTAAGGTTTGTGCTCATGAGATTGGACTGCAACCATTTAGGCTGTGTTTGTTTAAGGGACAAATTTATGAAACCTCCCCCAACTTTCAGATAATATTTGTATTACTGACCTCCCCTAAGATTAAAAATAGGTATAATTTCAGAAACCTCTCATAAGGTTTCTAACAATTTCATTTAGCATCCTTACATTTTGAAAAATATCACTTACCTTCGCTATTTTCAGTTTTTTGTAACATTATAACCCCATTTTAAAATATATTATTAAAAAACTCATTTTTGGATAGGGAATATATTTTTATTCCAATATTGCCCTTTTCTTGTGTACCTTTTATGTTTTCATAATAAATCTTGTTAACCTCTTAAACTTTTAAAAACTTGGCTGATAGGTTTTGCAGTTAAAACTTATAGGATGTTAACAATATTGAAAGACCTTTTAATAGTTTCACGGCATTAGTTGACACAATAAAAATAAAATTTAGAAATTCACAAACACTTTTCAATAATAAAGATTAACCTCTTTTGGTCTTTAAAAGCGTCTCAAATGCGTTTGTAAACATAACTTTAAATATGTTTTTTTTTGTAGTTTTTAGAAATTCTAACAATTTGAAAAACTCCCCAATTGACTGCAAATACTTTGTAATAAATTAATAATATTTTTTGGCTTGATAATAGCTTAAGTACACCCCATATATACCTTAAAGTGCATATTGTTATATTTTATCTCACTAAAATTGCACATTCACATAATTTATCTATTAATGTCAAGCTTTTCTTAATATAGTTTTAAATTTGAAAAACAAATGACAACAAAAGGGTACTTTTTTAGTGAAAACATCTACTCTATCCAAAATGAGTTTTTAAATAATATATTTTGAAATGGGTTGATAATGTTACAAAAAGTTAAGAATAGGGTAGGGAAGTGATATTTTTTAACATTTAGGGGTTGCTGAGTGAAATTATTAGACACCTCAAAAGAGGTTTCTGAGATTATCTCTTAAAAATATCATTGACCTCTCGTAAAACTAAATTTTTGTAACAATTCAACCCAAAATCTGAAAAATATGCTTAAAATAGTCATTTGATGAGAGAGATTCTATCCTTTTTTTTTGGTCCCATCTTGAATTCTCCACCAAATTGAATTTTAAAATAACGTTAGCATAGGAGGACTAAAAGTGGGGAGGGGATGGGAAGGAGGGAAGGGGGTTTAAATGCGAAATGGTAAGAATAGTGATTTTTTTGGGTCAATTTTAGTTTTTTTCCAAAATTCTTTTTTCTGACCTATTGGTAGAATAGCTTGGGTAATCTAATATAATGTCAGTATAGGAGGACTAAAAATGTTGGTAATTTAAGAGCAAAAGTAATTTTTACAAAATCCTTTTTTTATTTTATTTCTTTTGTTCCATTTTTCTGCTTTCTTTAATTATTAGAATAACAAGGATAGTTTAGTATAAGATTCACATAGGACTAAAATTTCGAGGGTGGGAGTAGGGGTTGTTTGAGTGCAAAAGTAATTCTCAGGATAGGCTTTTTTTTTTTTGTCAAAATGAATTTTTTTCTCCATAGCATTTTTGCCCAAAAAATTGTTAGTATTTGCTAGGTAATTTACTATTAGGTTGGCATAGATGACTAGAAAAAGTGATGTGCATAAAAATAATTTCTTGAATTGCCAACTTTTGTTTTTATATCATTTTTGGTTTTTTCTCTTCTCGATTTCTTTCCCTAAATAATCGTTAGACTAGTGAAGGTGATTTTGACAATTTCTATGTTAGGATGGTGTCCTTAGTAACCATGAAAGAGGGGGTAAGCAGTATTTTCTTAAAACCTAAGAGGTAGTATGGATATTGTCAGAAACTTTAGCAAGGTTTTTGAAATTATATCTTTGTTTAATTGGCAGTTTATCTCATAAAACCCTTTCGAAAGACTTCTAAAGATGTTCTTCAATTAATTTTTCACAGGCACATTCTAAATTCTCAACAAAAAAAAAACCAAAATCAAGCTAAGCTCTTCACTACAGAGTTTAAGAAGTCATGGAATGCACGAAAAGCAGAACTAATTTCTTTATTTGATTCAAGAGAAGATTTTAAACTCTATAAGTTACAAGAGAAAAAGAAGAAATTGAGAGTCAAATTAGGAATCTCAAGATCATCTAAAAACTAATTTTTGATTTTATAGAGGTTCAAGATGGGCCCTAATCGGTGTAAAGAATACTTGGGCCAACCTCTTATTTTAAATATACTTTAACTATTGATATGCAACAAACTCCTACCCTTGTTCTCTATATTCTTTTATAGTATTATTATGACTGTGCATGGCCCAAAATGTAAAAATCCTCTTAATTAGGTCAACTTTCATATTCTTTATAACTAACTAGGCCGCAGATTAAGACACATATATTAATAAGAGTGCTGAAGCAATTCAAATCAAACGCACATACATTTTGAAATGAGAAGCTTTCCACATTTTCAAAGCACAATGAGATCTTCATTGGCAATTCAAGACAACAAACTTACTCCATGAAATATATAATTGCCCTTATCGTACAGTTTCTTTAGTCTACATTTTTTGACATTCTGCTTCATGGCATATTTATGTCTCAAGAACGGTCATCATGATTATTATATTCTACAAGATACTTAGAAGTTTTTTTTATAATAAAATAGAATAATTTTATTAATCATGAGATCAAATCTGCAACAAGTGCAGAACTAATAAAAGATGGATGAGAGTTTTTCCATATACAAGAATTTAAAAGATTAACAGCATACTTATCAAGGTTATGAGTAGGAACATTAAACGATCTAGGAATCCATGAAACTTCCCAATAAATGAAATCTTGACATAAGATAATACCATCGTCAACCAACAAACCATATAATGAATCATCAGATTCCAAATGGTCCAACATTTTGATGACCTTTTGTGAATCTCCTTTCAAAACAATTTTATTGAAACCCAAATCATGTAGTAATTGAACAACATATTTGCCCGCATATGATTCAACTACATTTGGTTCCAATATCCCAAGAATTTTTTTGGAAAGTCCAGCAATGAAATTTCTAAGTACAAGATACTTAGAAGTTCAACAGCAATTAAATGCACTGGGAGTTTCTCCAGCTACAGTGTAATCTGATGTAAGCTCAAATACCATTGGAAAAGTTGTACCAAATATAAAGAGCATAAGTTGATTATTATGGAAATTTTACTAGACGAATTGATAACAATTAATAATTTGTACCATTAACTTGTAGAAACTGGGAATCTGGCACAAACTTTTTGAAAAGAATTATACATGTGGTCAAGGCTGTGCCCGTTATTTTTGCTGCAACCGGTAAAATGAAAACATCAAATACACAATTCAGTCCCTTCTATGAAAATGTTCATAGTTAATTTCCATGAGGTTGGAGGCAAACCGGTAGACCCTTGACGGGCACAGGAGATGAATGGATCACTGTCTTTTCATCTGGGATCAATTTTTCCAGCTTGAAGCTTCTCACCACATTGTACATGAAAACCAGGACTTCCAATCGAGCATACTCCTTCCCAGGGCACATTCGTGGTCCTCCCCCGAAAGGCACAAAAGTATATGGTTCTGGACCACTTCCCTCAAACCTTGATGGATCAAACTTTTCAGGGTCGGGAAAATACTTGGGATTCTTGTGTGTTGTGTGTACAATCCAAAACGTCTGCAAATTTGTGCATTTATAACACATAGTTAAGATTAACGGAAAGGAACAAATATGTGTGTTGTGATTGAAGCACAAACAAAATTTTGCTTTTATTAGTAAGCTTTGATGATTCAGTCCTTATTAGGCATCAAAATCTCAAAGTCAGCATTGTCCATAGCCAATTACGCAATACCACGTTAAGAAAACGGTGAATTTGTCACTTAAGATTTTGCTTTAATGTCTATATACATACCTTCCATCCCTTTGGAATAGTAAAACCAGCGTAGGTGAAATCCGTGACTGATTCTCTGAAGGCTCCCTGAGCAGGTGGCGTGACACGAAGTCATTCACGGGCAACATTCCAGGAGTACTTCATCTTTTCAATGTCCTTCCAACTCAGCAAATCATTTGGCCCTTTTGTCTTTGCAATTGCCATCATCTCTGTGATCATCAAGCAAAATAGTCATGTGAATAAATAGTTTTAAGTAAATCATATATATTGACCAAATAAATAGTCATGGGAACAAATTTCTGCTTGATACCTCTGTAGACTTCGTTGTAAATGTGTGGAAACTCAGCAAGGTGTTTCAAGACAAAGGTAACTGAAGTGCTGGTGGTCTTGTAGCTAGCCACAAGTAAACCAATTATGTTGTTTGAGATCTCCATTTCACTCATGAACTGGCCATCTTCATCAGTAACAAGAAGCATTCGTGACAAAAGATCGCATCCTGCTGTTTCTTTGCTTTGCATTAGCTCATTTCTTCTATTCCTGATGATCTTCAGTAGCTCCTCACGAACCGTCTTTCCACCTTTGATTGCACCGTTGTAAGCCGTGCCAGGCAAATCAATTGGCACAGAGAACATCCCATTAGTAACAAGATGGAAGGGATCGGCCAACCTTTTAATGTGGTCTAGATCTTCAATACTCATGAACAATCGACAAGCCAAATCGAAAGTGTATTTTTTCTATAGAGGGAACACTTTTACTTCACTATTTGGAAACCATTCTTTTTCAATGTGTTCGCGAGCCATAGCATCCATGACGGGAATGTACTGTTTCAGAGCTTCAGGCTTGAGAATATCGTGCATAAAACTACGCTTCAGAGCATGGTTCAAAGTCGCGGTTGCGGTCGTGGCCCGGAACGTTCCACATCGGTCTCGACATATCGGTCGTGGTCTCTGTGAGACGCAAATTTTAAAGTATTTAATATTCTAAAAATTGTTAATAATATAAAAAAAGTATGCTAAACAAAAATAATAAAAAATAGCAAAAGAAATGGCCGAGTCAATCCGTCGCGGTGTAACTCGGCCGATTTCTTGTCCTGACTCGGGATAACTCGGAGTGATTCGGTGTGACTCGGCCGAGTCAATCCGTCGCTGTGACGTCTCGGCCGATTTCTCGGTGAGTCAAGTATCTCGGTATCGTTTCGTCACGGTATCGTATCGGTAGGGGCCGAGACGGTGACGACTCGGTCGAGTCATCTCGGTCTCAGCCGAGACTTCGAACCATGCTTCAGAGTTGATACCTCCTTCAAGGAATTTTCAACAAATTCAGGGAAGAGCAAAGCTTTCTTCATGGATTGAGGCCACCATGAGGTTAGAAGTTTGTTCATGTTGGTGAACAGAAATTTGTTCCCTTGTGCACCACAAAATATTGCCATTCTTTCTCCCATCAAAGAGGTCCGAAATACCTCTGGTGAGCACTTCTCCATTCTGTCTTTTACGAATTTCTGACTACCTAACAAGGCAAACGGTATATTTTCTCCCAGCATTGGCCATCCGGATGATCCAAGGGGAAGATTCACCCTACCAGAACCGCGCTTGCGAAGGAAGAAAACGAGACCGATAGATAGAGGGAACAGCACAAGAGGCAAAAGGTATTGGACCAAGGTCTCCATTGATTCCTCCTTGGTGCTAAAACTGAAAGAGGCTATATGGTAGTAGATGACTGAAATGATGAAGTAAGCTAGACTACTTATAGCAGATGAAGGACTAGAAATTATCCTTTGCCGGCATTCAGGAATATTATAAGAACACGAGTCAGCAATAGTGTACTAGAATACAATATTAGGAATCAAGGACTAAAATAATACTGGACTGCAACAACCATGCATTATAAGAACATTAGTCAGCAGAAGTATAATAAGAAAACTATCGCTTGCTCTGATAGGAGAAATTGTACCTTCTGAATTCGGATATTGATTTTGGGACATAACTTATAATGAGTAACAAAATTTATTCTCTTTATGTATATTATTGTCTTAGTGTACAGATCTATCATATAATAGTTCTTAAATTATATGGTGCAATTCGCATCAGTATTGGCAAAAGTCCACTTGTCTGGTTATTTTAGTTGGTGTATATTATTAATGACTTGGTATATATTCATATAAATTTTTATGTGTGTTATGAAATAATTACAAGATGTGGATGTCCGTTTGTATTCTCAAGAAGATAGATACATGTATTCTCCTTAAATTCATTGGTACATTGGATGAACCCATTTATGGATGTACTTGAAGTACTAAATTCATGTATTAGTATTTCATAGGGTTCATGTACCTTGATCTTGGATCACCTATATATAGGGGTGAATCCTACTTCATTTGTAACCTTGGAACCTGGAAGTACTTTGATCAGTGAATATAATAATACTATAGTTCTCTCCTCTCTTCTCACTCTACTATTTCAATCCCTACTTTTGGTAGTTTATTTTATTAGTTTCACAACACGTTATCAGCACGAGCCTCTACCTTGAGCGAAGGAAAAGTACGAGTCTTTACTTCTGAGCAAAAGGTGAAAACGGAGCCTCTACCTAAAGCGAAAGCGAAACACGAGACTCTGTTAGGATTTTACTTTGTCAAATCAACTATTGGGCATTTTCTTGGGAAAACCCTTGATGAACTATTGAGGTAAGTTTCTTACCCATAAACTTATTTCAATTTCTTATGGCTAACATTTGAATGATCGCAAAATACAAGTGCCTACTGTTGAGCAACTACTAAACACAAACATATACTATTTGCCATCTTTGAGGTAATATTTCTTCTTTCAATTCTTTTTATTTATCTTTATTATCATGAGAATGATTTGTTATAGATTCTTACACCCTGATGCAATGAGTTTTGGAGATGCTATTGTAGTATATTAATTATGCTTGTGAATCCTCTTGTTCTTTGAAATACTTAAATGATAAAGATTCGACCACCTAAAGTTGGTCGTTCTTCTAAAGGCCCGATATGATTGGCTTCTCTTATGACTACAAGATTTCAAATCTGTCAACGAATATAATTCAGCCATATTCAGAATTACTTCTCAATTATCATTGTGTTGCGAAAAAGTCACTGATGAAAATATGTTAGAGAAGACATTCTCGACTTTTCATGTCTCTAATATGCTCCTGCAGCAGTAAACAAGAAGTATTCTGAACTTATTGCATGTCTCCTCTTAGCTAAACAAAACAATGAATTATTGAAAAATCATGAGTCCCGACCAACTGGTGATAGTCCATTCCCTGAAGTGAATGCGACTCAACCTCAAAATTCTGGTCGTAGTCGCGGATGTAGCCGTAGATGTGGTCGAGGTGGCCGAGGACGTAGTCGTGATCGAGGACGCGGACGTGACATATTTGTATCTTATGACAATAATCATGGCAAGCAACAATATATTCCCCAGAAGTGGGATAATAACAATGATCAGAAAAATGCTATCGGTGTGACATGGAAGGTCATTGGTCCCATACTTGTCGTACGACTGACCACCTTATTGACCTTTATCAAACATCTGAAGATGCAAAATGATCATATATTAAATATTTGTCCAGATATTTGATATATTGTTAGTCTTGCATATTTTATCAATTTACTTTGCATATATCTATTCTCGCATTTTTTATTAATGTTTGTTTATTTTCTTCCTGAAAAAGAAATGGATGCCAAACATTTGAGACTATCTAATGGTGATGATAACATTTGTCTCATTGATAGTGTTTCTACGCACACTCTATTGAAAAATAAAAGATATTTTTCTTCTTTGGAGATGGGAGAGACAAATGTTAATACCATCAGTGGTAGTGCAAAATTACTTAAGGGCTCCGGAAGAGCCATTCTATTTCTCCCTGAAGGAACTAAAATTGTCATAAATATTACACTACTCTCTCCCAAGTCTTGAAGAAATTTATTAAAGATATCCATCGAGATGGATATCAAATTGAGACACTGAATGAGATAATAAAGATCAAGTGAGATAAATGTTGATTATATCATAATAATCATTCGAGAGAGTAATGGTTATCGATATAGTTGTCTTTATTCTCATTTGATTTATAATCATCACCTACAGTAAACCAGAAGTTTACTGATCCCAATGAATATATGATTTGGCAAAAGTGAGAATATTTGAATGTCGACAAGTATTTATACATATCCCCTTTATATTATACATGGCTCCAAAAGAAATTTATGTCGGGTATGCATCACCTTTTACGATTAAATATCGTAAAATATTGATAAGTGATCTATCCCGACATTAGAGGGAGGAAAAGATCAACCGAAAGGAAATCATCTGAAAAATTAGATTTCCTCGATCCTCATACAAAATAATGTGAACTAGAAGTTCAAGAAATTCTTCATTTGAAGAAAGTTATATTTATCAACCCAGAAGAGTCATTAAATCAACTATTCCTGCAGGAAATACTCTTGTTAAAATTAATGTCCCTGAAGGACATGCACAAGTGCTACAAATAATGGCCGGCCTATCTATATAAGGTATAAATTGATTTCAAATATTTTCGGAGATAAAATAAATGTCATGACAAAATTTAACCTCCTGAAGAGGTCGCTCCTGAAGAGCCAACTCCTGAAGAGAATGAAATTATAGAAAATTTAATTGGAGCCTAATGAAATGTAGGACTTGATATTATAAAAGTTTATGAGGATCATGCATCTAGATCGGTTGATGAATGTCGGCATAGAAATGATTGGCCAAAATGGAAAGATGCGATACAATCTGAATTAGATTCACTGGTTAAAAGGAAAGTTTTTGGATCTGTAGTCCAAACACCTGAAAGTGTAAAGCCAGTTGGATATAAATGGATAATTATGAGATATAAAGCAAGACTTGTAGCCCAAGGTTTTTCACAAAGGCCTGGATTTGATTATGATGAAACGTATTCACCTGTAGTGGATACTGTTATTCTTGATTTTGATGATCACAAAAGCACTTTGAAATGTTTATCTAATTCTCTTCAAATATAAGTGTTTTGCTTTTTAGAGAATCAGGTACAAAGGTGTCAAAAAAATAAAATCAACCAAAAGAAGAAGCAAAAACAGGGCACTCATGTCGGACGTCCGAAAGGAAGCTGTAGGACGTCCGAAAGAATGAAGAACATCAAGAAGGAAACTCTGTCGGATGCTCGTGAGGAAGCATCGGACGTCCGGAAGGATCAGACGCACTCCTCGGACGCACATCGATCGTGTCGGACGTCCTAAAAATTTCGCAGAGCTTTGATAACTCTCTGGACGACGTTCGGACGCAGAAGCTGTCGGACGATAAAATCCCATCGGACGTCCGAACAACAACTTGACTAATTTTCGGACGATGGGATCGGACGATGACTAAGCTGTCGGACGTCCGACAGCCCCAACGGCTAGCTGACTCTTCATCTGCCTTCTATCTGTTGGAAGCATTAATGAAACCCATTTTTGGTTCCCTTTAAATACAAACGATTCTGAATCAGACAGCAACTTTTACACACTTTGACTACAAGATCTAAAGAGATATTTTAGCTAGAAAATAGTCTCCCAAGCAAGATTTGTTCTCCTAGTGGTGTGAAATTCTTGTAAACTCTTCTCTTGTGTTTGAAATTTTCAATAATGTAGCTTTGTTGAGGGTTATCTGAGTGATAGTAAAACTTCCTAACTTGACTAAGTGAGGCTTGGGGCAAGGAGGAAGTGATCCCTCCATTGTACATTGAGTTGATTATTGTTCATCAAAGAGAAGGTGCTCATCTTTGTGATTGGTCTTCAAGTTTGAGGAAAGCTTGGTAGACAATCGGTTTGATACTCTATCTTATTCTTTTTGTTTAATAAAATTCTCATTGCTTATATATATCCTTATTTCTGATCAACATTGTTCTATTCTTTAAAATTACTTGATTGATCTCTACTAGAAAAGAAGGTAAATTTTTATTAAGTAAAAAGTGCATAAACTCAATTAAGTTTTTAATCAACCTAATTCACCCCCCTCTTAGGTTGTCTTTGGGCCTTACAATTGGTATCAGAGTTTGGTCTCCTAGAGATTAAGCTCAAGCGGCTTGGAGTAAAGATGACAACTAATCATGCCATGTTTGTTGAGGGGCAATCTGTCACTAGGCCTCCCATGTTTAATGGTTCTAATTATGTTAGTTGGAAAGAAAGAATGATTATCTTTTTGCAATCCATTGATATTGAGTTATGATTTATTGTGAATGAAGGACCGCATGATGCTAACATTCTTGATGCAGATACAGGTTTGTTTCGGCCTAAAACAAGAGCTGAGTTGAATGCTCAAGATAGAACCAATCTCACTTTGAATGCCAAAACCATGAATGTTCTTTATAGTGCCTTAGACTCAAATGAATCAATTAGAGTAAAAGGATGTAAATCTGCTAAAGAAATGTGGGATAAGCTAAGAGAAATTCATGAGGGTAGTGACAACGTGAGAGAACAGAAAAAATCTATCTTGGTCACAAAGTATGAATCATTTAAAATAGAACCCCTTGAGAATATTGACAAAATGTATTGCAGGTTCAATGACTTGATCAAAGATCTCGAGGTGTTGGGCAAAGAGTACACCTTGGGAGAGAAAAACAGGAAAATTCTCAATGCGTTGGGCAAAGAATGGGAAAGTAAAGTGACTGCAATAGAGGAGGCTAAGGATTTGAATTCTGTGCCTATTGAATCTCTAATTAACTCACTATCCTTCTATGAGTTGAAGTTGAAAACTAAAGTGCAGGAGGAAGAGGACGCGAGAGCTAAGAGAAACATAGCTCTGAAGGCAGCTCAAGATGAAGATGATCCAGCTCAGTTGGATGATGAAGACTCGGATGGTGATGACAACGATCTTGCTCTCATCACAAAAAGTTTCAAGAGAATCTTGAATAAAAGAAAGTTTAGAAGGGGAGGACCTAGCAATCAATTCCAGAATCAGTCTTCAAACGCAAGGAACAAAGGAAAACAAGAATTCAACAAGAAACAATTGGACAAATACTACGAATGTGGACAGCCTGGACACTACGCAAACGAATGCTCCCTGAAGAAAAAGAAAGATGGAAAAGCTGATCGAAAGCCAAGGTTCAACAACTTCCAGATTACATGGCATGAATGTAACTCCGAAGGCGAAGTTGAAGAAGAAGAAGAATCAGCTCAAATGTCCTTCATGGCTATTGGAGATAATGAGGTAACTTCCATACACTCTCAATCTAATAGTGATGATGAAGATGATGATGAACTTGAATCCTTTGTGGAAAAATTGCATAATGCCTTGAAAGAATCTTGTGATAAAAACAAGCAGCTAAAACAGAAAATTGTCTTTCTCATTCAAGAAAATGCAAGTCTTTTTCAACAAAATAAACAACTAAAAGCTGACAATGATTGTCTTGTAAGAGCCGGATTTGATGTTCAAAATGAACTTGATAGAAAGACAAGTGTTTGTGAAATGCTAAAGAAAAGACATGGTGACTTGAATAAAAGGATGGACAGTTTGGATGAAACTTTAAAAGCTAGAAAATAAGATTATCTCAAAAAGAACATGTCAACCACCTCTCTTACTGCTCATGAAAGAACATTAGCACACAACAAAAATGCATATGGTTTCACAACATATAGAAGGAGTGGATTGAGATTTATCAAATCATTACATGTTAAAGACTCTTACATTATGTGTAGTTTATGTTGTCAAAAAGGGCATTTGAAAGGAGATTGTTATGTGAAAAGAAATCTGAACAAAGGAATGAGATGCATGTGGTTAGTTAGACACAATTCTAACTATTGTGGACACTTTCCTTTTTGCCGAACCTATATACCATTCCATCCTCCACTCCAATTACCCCGACTCTTCCCACGGTTGGCTAACCTCCACTACTTATACCAACTACAACATTCCACTCCATTCCCTTACCTCATTAATATCGACCGTGAGAGAGTGAGAGGGAGAGCCGAGCCCCATTTCCTTTTCTGATCAGAAGTGAGCAAGAAAAGAGAGTCGCAATTTGCGAGCTGCAACATTTCAGTTCTGACCGAGAGAGTGAGCTGCATCACTTTCCTCATTCCAACCACGAGCTGACCATTTCATCCTGCACCTTCAACCTCCACCAGCTGCGATCCTTCTACTACAACACCCCGCAGCTGCAACATCAGCCAGAACCAACCTTCAAGCGTGACAGCAAGCTGAGAGCGAGGGAGAGAAAGTTTTCAGCTTTTCTTGTGCGTGAGCTAAGCTTCAAACCGAGGTAAATCTTGGACTTAGACTGACTAACTACAAGTAGGTGGAGATGTTAAGGAGCTTGCATGTGATGTTAAGCATTCGGATGGTGGATTAGGACATAGAAAATTTTGATGGCAGAAGACTGGTTTGCCGAAAACTTGATTGGGTTAATGCTGAGTTAATTTGGTTATTTCTTGACAATCTGAGTTTATGATCGTGATTAACTAAGTAAAAATAAGATGATTAAGACATGCATGTATTGTTTGTGCGGTTGGATGACAAAATTAAGTTGCAAGAAATCTGGTTGTGAAGGAATTGGAATTTGCCGAGAGCTCGAGCTGGAAATTTCAGCTTTAACTTGTTACTTTGTGATGATCCGAGCTTAGTTGTGTGTTTAGTTAATTAATAGCTAGATGATTGTGTTTTGCATGAAGCTAATTAACTTGGATTAAGCAGGAAATTTAAGGAATACCAAAATCTGGTTGCATGCATGTCAACCGAGAGAATTGGGATGAATTTCTGGTTAAATGGTGATTTTTGATGACATTTGAACTTAATTTTGGATCCAATCTGATAGATAGTTTGTTATTTGGTCTTGCATGTGATCTGTATGGCTAGGAATTCGGTTGTATGGCTGGAAAATTTTATTGGATGTTGCTGGATTGTTAAACCAATTTTCCAGCTTAGCCGATGGAGTTGTTTTGGGAATTGTATGGGTATTTTAGTATGAAATCTGCTGGAAAGTGTTTGATTCTCACTTGGTTGTGTGTTTAACTAACTAAATACTGGATGATTAAGCCCTGCATGAGATTAATTGGCTGTGTGTAAACCAGAAATTTGAATGAAACAAAAATCTGCCGCATGCATGTCATCCGAGAATGGTTGAACAAAATTCTGGAATTGTGGATGATAAAAGTTGCTGTTCGAACTTGATTTAAACTAGAACTGATAGTAATTCCATTAATTAGTCATGCATGTTAGTTTTGAGTACAAAATACAAAGATTTAGCCAAGGAAAATCCAGATTAATGACCAACCAAGTGCTGGAATTTTGGATGTACAAATCTTGATAAGAAGTTGCTGGAAATTTCTCAGCTTCATCCGAGAACAATAAATGAAGAACTACCAGCTTCCTATTGTGAATTTTGGTTCTAAAATTCTGTACTAAGCTGTAAAATATTGTATAATGTCTTGATTTCATCCTGCATGAAAGACTTGTATTTAATCTGAGGGGATTATTGGAGAAAAGTTGTGTTTTAAAACTGGTTGCTGTTAGAGTTGAAAACATGGCTGAGGGAGAGGATTAGAACCTGGACCAGCTTTGCCCTTCGACTTCCTTGGCCGTAAACTTTATATACCACTGCTAAAGATACTCTGTAGCTTAATAACCATCCTCTGCATGTCAAGTTAGTGTTAACAAAGGAGAAATTAAGGAAGTAATTGTACGTTGAATTGCCAATTGATGACCGTCATACTTAGCTGATGACAGATTAGTATATATATGATTTCTTGGCTGAACCATTTACTGGAATTAAGCGTTATTTGCCTTGGTAGATGCTGGTATGAATGTCATACTTAGATGTATGGATGGTTTGAAGAAAAGTTTTATGGTTTTAAAAGAGAAAAAGGAGTTTTTCACAATTGAAAAATGAGTTTCCAGATTTTCGGATTTCACTGACCAGTCTCAGCAAAATGCTTATATCTTGGTGTAGAAAAATCCGATTGAGGTGCCATCAGTGGCATTTGAAACTAGAATCATGGGCCTTTGTTCTGTAAAAATTTCATATTTTTCCTCCATGTGTACTGCTGTCCGTGACTCCTCAAAGTAGGCTGTCTTGCTTGAATGTCCTGTTTCTTCGGGGAAATGAATTTTGACTTGGAGCGAATATTTGGCCTATTTGTGATTTGAATTTCTGAATTTCAAGTGAAGCTTACATGCTAAAATTGTCTTGTGTGTGAATGACATTGAGCCTAGTGAAAGGCTATTGTGGTAATCTGAATTTCTAGAGTTATTTAAGAGTTAAGTTAGCCGTGACTTTCCTCTTTGTTTTGAGTTGAATTTCTGGTTGAATTGTGGTTGGAAGTGATTGATTGTTGTCAAGAGCTAATGATTGATGAAGCTCTTGGCCATTTGAGTAATTTTTGCAAGTGTTAAATTCTTGGTGGAATTGTTTAAGTGGTTTGGCCAAAATGCATTTGGAAGGTCCATGGTTTGTGATTTGGGATTGTTTCAATAACTTGAACTTCCTTTGTTGAATTTTGTCTGGAACTGAATCTGTTGAGACCTAGGGCTAATGATTGATGAAGCCTAGTGAAATTTATATTCGAATTGTGTTTCAGCTATTATGGCAATTTGGAAGACAATGTGCCAATGAATTGGAATCGTGAAATCCGTTCTAGTCTTTTGAATTCAAGTATCTTTAAATCAAATCTTGTGGGAATATTTTGCCCTAATATTAAGTTACATATATTGAGTTTAGTACGTTAATATTAAAACTTAGATATTGGGACTTTTAAAACCTTGCCGACTAGTTATGCTTTTCTTTGCTTAAACCAGTTTTATTACTTTTAGGGAGTAATTGCAATAACTACTAAACTTTAAGTTTTCGTAAAATTACCCTTAACTAGTTGTTTAGGGAAAATTTGTTAAAAACACTAGATTCGAATAATTTCAAATAAAAGACATAGAAAATTTGTTCGGCAAGAAACCTTGTTTAAAACTAATTTGGCTCTAGTTTGCTCCTAGAAGGGAAATATCTTTAAAAAGAAACCACACGAACCATTTTATTCCTTTCCCAGTTTTAATTTTAAGAGAAGGTTATTGATTTGTTTCGAGGAATTAAGCTAGTTTCACACAAGATAATCTTTTATTTATAAACCAAGGGTTCGTTTAGTAAAACTTATAGTTTTAAAAACTTGGTTTTCTAGGTTTTAGCAAGGACGAAGATTTCGATTCCCAGCGTGAGTTGTGACTTCACTCTTGGTGAGTGTCCCTGCTTGTTCTATGCCTACCTGATTAAAGTACTTTCTTGACTTGATATGTGATAATTGGATAATGGTTTTCTGATCCATCGAAGTGAGCGGTGTGTACTTAATCACACTAGCCTTTCGAGTGGTAACTTGTGTGAAATATTTTAGTGAATCCAAGTGTTGTGACGTCGCTGGGTGAATCCCTCGACCAATTTCCTGAGGGTATACGCAAGTATATTGCTCCCAATTTCCTGAGGGTATACGCAAGTATACTGCTCCCAATTTCCTGAGGGTATATCTCGAGTATACTGCTTCCTTTATTTTGTCGTGCGGGCCCGGAGCTGGGGTATGTCTGGTGGCTGGAGTAAGAAAAATAAGAGAATCTACATGGACCGTAAGTAGTGAGAGTTGACGGAGGGTCAACTACGATAACTTTTGATCAAGCGAGGCAAATGGCTCCTGAGAGCCCCTGTATCCTACCTTGTGTTGTTATCCGCTTTCTTAATCGTTGAATTTAAATACTCGTTACTTGCCTTATGTGATTGCATGTTTTGGGGCACCACTGAGCTTTAGCTCACCCAACGTTTATTTGTTTTCCTTGACAGGTCTTGAAGTTTGAGAAATCTGAGCTACTTAGATTTTCTTATGAATGTATTTGAACCTTATTACTTCGTTTTGCAGTTTATAATGTATTTGAGTAAAACGATATAGTGCTGTTTTGGGGTTGCCACTTGAAGCTGGAAAAGTGTAAACCCTGATTATGATATTTGGCTTGTATGTGTATATATTCGTGCTGTATGAAATTATATGTTTTGGAAACTATAAGGCTTTACCTCTTGAATGTAACGCGTGAGGTGTTTAGGAGCCGTCGATTGGCTATCTTCAGATGCTGTTATCTTTGAAGTTAATGTGGTGTTAGCAATTGATTTATTTTGGAAGAATCGCTGTTGTAATAGTTAAGTTATTTTTGGAATGGATTTAGGCTAGATTGCGTGCTTGAGTCCTGGCGAGAGTTAGGCAGACGACCCGCCAACCCTCTGGTTCGCCTTAGGGGGAAGTGGGGTCGCTACAGGTGGTATCTGAGCTCTTATCGAGCTCGTGCCGGGAGAGGATTCTCGGACTGTGGGGATTGGCTCGTTAAGTGTAGAACAAAAGTCTATAATTGGGGATATTAGAGATGTATGTTGGGTAGGAATCTCAAATATAGGTAAGTTACTCTTGGGACTGGCCAGCCTGAGGTGTGAATTATCCTATTGTTAGATTCTTGTACCCGAATACCAGATATTTCATTCAAAGGTGTATTTGCAAATTGAGAAGAATTTAGTATATTGCCTTATGATATGACTAGGAATTACGATTAAATTTGGAGAAGTAGAATCGAAGAGGCTAAGGCTAGCTTTTGAAAGTTAAAAGTGAAGAGCCAGTAGTGAGATCTTAAAGATTAGTGCAAATTCTGCGTGTCTAGATGAATAATTTTACAATGGATTATATGCCATCTCTTACCCAAAAATGTGGGTTTAAACCTGAACTTTGGGTGAAATAGTAGTTTAAGCAAAGACCAGGAGCGTCCTTCCGACAGTGTGTTCTAGGGCACCGAATGACTAGTCACTGTGACTGTTCAAGAACTTACTTCTATCTGGAGCGAGTGATACGAGTTTAAATGGGTAAAAGACAGAGACTAGTAATAGCAAATGAGAGAGTTCATATTAGAATGTAAGAAATGAGGAAATCCATAAGGATGCGACGTGACAGGAATTCTAGAGTCCGAAACTAATATAATAAAGGAACCTATGGAAGCGAAATCGGAAGAATGAGTGGGGTCTAGTGGAATTGTCGAGGACTAAACTAATGAAGGTTAAGTTGAATCTAAATTAAGGGTTGAGCTATTAGCTATGTGGTGATAATAATTGGTGTATTATTGAAGTGTTTCCCTTCATGTTTATAAAGATCGAAGTTTAAGTTATGTATGGAAATATTGAATGTATCCGGGAATTGTTTAGTTTTTAAAGTTGTCTGAATTTGGTGTGCAATGTGACTTATATTGTGAGTATGTAATTTGATGATTACGTGTTTAATTTGTTATAATGCTGCAATATTTATTAGTCCTTGGGATTAAATAATTATTAATCTGAGTGAAATTTGGTAACCAAAGTCATGTATAGGAACTATGAGATTAAAATTGGAAAAAAAAAAAATAGAATTGAAAGAGCTGAGTCTAGCTATTGAAAGTTAAAAGTGAAAAGGCTTTAGTGGTGGCCTTACTAGCCTTTTGATAGTAAATGAACTATATACCATCCCTTACTCTAAAATGTGGCTTTAGACCTAGAATCTGAGTGAAATGGCAGTTTAAGTAAGAACTATGCAGTTGTGAGTGGCTCTAAACCTGGAGGAGAGATAAGTTTGATGAATTTGCCATGTGATTAGTATGCTACCATTTGCAAATAATTAGAGGTGAGTTCTGGATGACATTGTGGTATTTGAATTTTATTGGAGGATTATTTGGGGCTAATGTCCAATAGAATAAAGATAACTAGTTGTTAGGTTATTAGAAGTAATGATCATATTATTGGATTTGATATTAGACGTAGTAGATCTACAAGTTACTAAGGAATTTTGATTAGTGTTACTAATGGGGTAATTGGATTAGTAAATGCACTTGAAAGATTGTCACCTTGACTATGTTGGGATGATTATACACGGTAGTCAGTATAAAATAAACGTCTATCAATGGATAAGAGTAAGTCAAGACTCAGGTTAGTGGTGTTTTAACTATTAAGGCAAGACTTAGATGGATGAAATAAGAAAATGAATTATTTTGCAATGGAATTCAGAGAAATGTAATATATGGAGTAGGTGGTGATTATTAGGGCAATGATGTTATGGTGAATCGTTGTAGTTTATGAGTCTATAGAAATATTTATTGTAACATGTTTACAAGTTGTGGATATAACAATTATTGATAACAAGAAACCGGAAAGGGTGAGAACATGAATAATATGTTAAAGTTAGTAAATTTGATCTATTTGTCAGCTCATACGTTTAGAAGAAATGACAGACTAATGATGAAGCCATGACTTGATAGATCTAGTGAATGGGATACTATTATTGGGATATTTGAGCAAAAAAAAAAAAAAAAAATTTTCGAAATTGAACTGTTGTGAATAAAGGTAGGGATTTCAGGGATCTACCAGCTCTATTATGGATAGAAACCAATAGGTTGGGATGATTGAGTCGGAACTTTGCCATGTTTGAATATTGAATGTACTTAAAAAAAAAAGACTTGTTTGACCTCTTATTAAAGCGTACTTGAGCTTGATATACGTTGTAATTGACTTTGTTATGTGGTGTAATTTACTTGATCGTGAATTGCCTTGTACTAATGATATATATGGAGTGAAATTGACTGCAATTATATGAATGCATTATTGATTACTACATGTTGTAAATCGACTCGTTGTGAGAAATATAGAGTTTAGGGAACAATAATGTCAGGATTATAATGTTATCATAGGTACGGATTGTTTAATTAGGTAAAATACCCAATTGAATGGTATAAAAAAATTAATTAAATTTTATATACGTGGGGAAGTAGCCGATACAAAATTTAAATTGGAAAGAGAAAACGCTAAGAAATAAATATCTTTGGTTAAGATCTGGTGGAAACATGAATAATTGAAGAAAGTGATGAGGAAATGGAAGATAAATTACGGAAAGAATACCCAGGACCTTTACGATTAAAAGTATGAAATTTCGAGGACGAAATTTTCTTAAGGGGGGAAGGATGTGAGAACTCGACAAAATCATGTGTGTGCTTTGCATTTATTTTATTTTATTTACCTTGATATTAGAAATATTACACATAATGAAAAAGTGGTTAAATTAAATGCCTAATTGAATTTCTATAAAAAAATTGAGAATTTAAAAATATCCTGATTTCCTTAAGAATAACGGTGTAAGGGGAAGAGAGTGTGGAGCCTGAAAAGTTTATTCTTTATTTAAATTTTAATACATGTTCCATTTTCTTTTATCTACCACAATACATGTTTAAGGGGGAAAGTATGTGAAAGCCCTAGAAAATTTTTGTGTAAACCATGCATGTATTATTTCCATTTTTGCCATTAGAATTATTATATACCAATTCATAGATTAATTAAAACGTTTAAATTTAAAACTTATAAAATAAACTGTACAAACCAAACAAAAACATGGTGTATACCATAATTGGTATGAATTAAACATATGTTAGTGCTAAGCAACTTGTTTAGTTAATTTCCTAAAAATAAAATATGTGAGAACCTTGAATTATAGATATACATATATACATATGTACGTGTTGCATGTGCATTTTAGACTTTTAATAAATTCTATTATTAATTGATCTTAAATAAGTGTGTAAAAATAATTTGTTTTAGGTTACGAATAATATAATTGTGCTAAAATATTAAATTACTTGGTTTTGTTAAGTTAAATTAACATCTCTTGAGGTAGATTATTTCATAGTCTTAAAATAAATTCTTTGTATTCCGACAGCTAATCTTAAGCGTTTATAATAATTAAGTGTTAACAGGAATCTTAGCATCTAGACGAAGTCAATATATTTTAGACAAAATGTGACGCCCCGAAAAAAAATGAGTTTGAGAACCCGGAAATTTTCTAGGGTTTATTTTATTGAATCGCCCGTTTTTTTTTCTACATTTTCTTTATTAGAAATTCCCAGATAAAGTTTATGAGCAAAAATAGTTTTAAAATAATTTTTTTAGTATCGGTTAGTTTTTGAGAAATTAAAGATATATATATCGGACGTGGGACCCACGAGTGCGAAAGTTCGGAAAAATTCGGCCAATAAGGTTAAGTTCCGGATACTGAGTGAAATTTATCGGGTGTTAAGAGATAAGTAGAGGAGGTGATTTGATTGATGTGAGAGAGACTTAAAGGATAGAAATGCATTTAATAGAGTGCCAAGTGGCACTTTCTCATTGGTTGGACTTTTTTTTGACTTTTTACCCTTAAGTTAAATATCTCAAAATTGACTAAAAATCACCATTTTTCACTCCTTGGTGGCCGACTCTCTTAAGCTCAAGAAGGAAGAAGATTTCTCCAATTTTCAAGCTTCCATTTAGCTCAATCTTCCAAACCAATTGCATCAACTAGTTTCTACTCCATAAAATTCTTCCATTTGGTGCTAGTGAGTGTTTTGGTGAAGTTTTTTGGAGAAGCTAAGGTGTTCTACAACTCCCTCTCTCTTGTTTACTTGGTAAGTGGTGATGGAATATCCTCCTACACTTAATGGTGTTTAATTGGTGCCTAGTGGTGGCTAAAGTGTTGAAATTTGTGATTTATTTCTTGGTTTGAGATGAATTGGTGAAATTTTTATTTTTTTGAGGAATTTTCTGGTTTAATGTGATCATGATGTTGTGGTTATTTATGATGGTTGGTAATGAGGGGTTATGACTCTAGTGGATGTAAATGATTGGTAATTGCAACCAATTTTGGGTTTGGAAGAAATCTGGAAAATTAGGGTTCTTGGTTCTTCATTCTGTCCGAAATTTTTGGTCCTAGATAGAGACCGAATTGGCCTTGGCTCAAAACTTGAAAGTTGTAGGTATTGATGTTTTAAAGGTGCCTGTAAAATTTCAGATCATTTGGATTAGTGTAGAATGAGATAAGCCGAAATTACTATTGCTGTTCTGGGTTCATCAGGATGTTAGAACTGCGTCTGAAATGGGTTGTTTTGACTGGAATTTCTTTGGATTTGGGTGTTGAGGTCTTCTTATGAAATGTAGCTTGATGTCTTATCTACCGTATGCCTTTGGAATCAATGCATTTGGACCTGTATAGACTGAGTTGTACTGATTACAGCATAGTGTGATTTGTAAACCTGCAATTACGGTTCTGGTTTGTTATTTGGCATATTTGACTTAGTTGTGCTGGGATTTGGACTGAGTGACCTTCTGTAATGTTGTAGCCCTGTCTTTTAGCTTCGAAACGGTGTATCTTACACCTTCATCCGACGATCGTAGCGCCATTGGTGCCATTACCGCAAAATGACGTCAAAACTGTTTTTCTGGTTTTGAGCTTAACTTTCATTTCCGGACTTTTCCCTAGTTTGACTTGTACTAGTACTACTTGGAGCTTGCTGAATGGCTATTGGATGAACTTGTTGTTGTGTGTGTACCTTTGGGACTGATTTGAGGAAGTAATGAAGCCATGATGGCTGGAAAAGTTAACAAATTCAGGGGAAGTGCTGTCCGAACTTTGAAAGGACTTGATTGCATTGAGTTTGTGAGCTAAGACTTGGGTTTGAGCAAGGCAATGTTATATGATGGATGATTTCTGAGCCATTGAGGTGAGTGACCTCAAACTGTTTCCAAATTTACTTTTGAACCGCTTTCCTGCATTATCTACTTTTGAACTGTTTTCAAAGTTACTTTTGGAACTGTTTTCTTACATATCATGCGTGCTTGCATATTAGTGTCTTGTGTCTTGTTATTATTGATTTTGCTTTCAATGATTGTTAAAATGAGTTTTCTAGGCGAGTGTGTACTTTATCGCACTCGACCTTAATAAATATGAAATTTTCAATGATTAGTGATTAAATGCTACTTGCGCATGAATGTAAGCCTTTTGGGCTGAACTGGCCATTGCCCCTTGTTACCGGTCGTCTCGAGCCAGAAGCGGACTCGGTCGGGCGACTAGGAACTTGGGTGAACGTTTCGGTATACTCGAGTATTACCTTGTAGGTTGGTGGAGCCTGGCCAAAAGCCAGGGACGGGGTGAATGAATGCACGAATGGAACCAAATGCAATGAAATGACAGGAGAACGAATGTATCCTTTTCATGAATGTTACTATCGCTTTCCATTGTAAATGTTTTTTGAATTATTGATACTCCATAGTGAAATGACATCATTGAACTGAACTATTGTTAAACAGATTTGATTACCGATTTTACTGGTTACTCGCTGAGCTTCTAGCTCACCCCAAAATGTTTTATTCCCCTCCACAGGGCTCAAGGCGAAGGAGTGGCTTGTAGTGTTTATTCATGGATTATCTCATGTGTGGCTTGAACTTGGATTTCCTTTTGTGTAATGGTTTATATTGGGATTGTATTGAACGTTTAGAACGTTTAGAATTGATTGGATGTGTAATAGTCTAGTTTTGGACTTCCTCCTGTATACTAATTGTGATCAAGGATCAGAGTGGCGCTGCGGAAGCGTGGACGCTTCGCTTTTGATATGTAAAGATTGGGAACCTTTGATGTATATTTGATATATATTTCTTGCAATTTATTTGAGGACTTTAGTGAACGACTGAGTCCCGGCGAGAGCTGGGCAGGCGGCCCGCCGAACCCTCTGGTTCACCTTAGGGGGAGGTGGGGCCGTGACACAAAACCATCACAAGTACACTTAGCATACCTAAGACGTAAAAGTCTCAAAAATTGAATTTTGCGACGTTAGTATACTAGTAGGCATTCGAATTACATTTGGGATAAATCTTGGATTTAGTTTAGGATTGAGGGCTTAATGGAAATTCGAATGAAATGTGAAAAGACCAAATTAACCCTTCCTCATCTCAAAATTGTCCATGCAGCCATGAACCACCTCGGTCAAACATAAAATTCCAGCACCTTCCTTTTTGCCGAGCCTATATACCATTCCATCCTCCACTTCAATTACCCCGACTCTTCCCACGGTTGGCTAACCTCCACTACTTATACCTACTACAACATTCCACTCCATTCCCTTACCTCGTTAATATTGACCGTGAGAGAGTGAGAGGGAGAGCCGAGCCCCATTTCCTTTTCTGATCAGAAGTGAGCAAGAAAAGAGAGTCGCAATTTGCGAGCTGCAACATTTCAGTTCTGACCGAGAGAGTGAGCTGCATCACTTTCCTCATTCCAACCACGAGCTGACCATTTCATCCTGCACCTTCAACCTCCACCAGTTGCGATCCTTCTACTACAACACCCCGCAGCTGCAACATCAGCCAGAACCAACCTTCAAGCGTGACAGCAAGCTGAGAGCGAGGGAGAGAAAGTTTTCAGCTTTTCTTGTGCGTGAGCTAAGCTTCAAACCGAGGTAAATCTTGGACTTAGACTGACTAACTACAAGTAGGTGGAGATGTTAAGGAGCTTGCATGTGATGTTAAGCATTCGGATGGTGGATTAGGACATAGAAAATTTTGATGGCAGAAGACTGGTTTGCCGAAAACTTGATTGGGTTAATGCTGAGTTAATTTGGTTATTTCTTGACAATCTGAGTTTATGATCGTGATTAACTAAGTAAAAATAAGATGATTAAGACATGCATGTATTGTTTGTGCGGTTGGATGACAAAATTAAGTTGCAAGAAATCTGGTTGTGAAGGAATTGGAATTTGCCGAGAGCTCGAGCTGGAAATTTCAGCTTTAACTTGTTACTTTGTGATGATCCGAGCTTAGTTGTGTGTTTAGTTAATTAATAGCTAGATGATTGTGTTTTGCATGAAGCTAATTAACTTGGATTAAGCAGGAAATTTAAGGAATACCAAAATCTGGTTGCATGCATGTCAACCGAGAGAATTGGGATGAATTTCTGGTTAAATGGTGATTTTTGATGACATTTGAACTTAATTTTGGATCCAATCTGATAGATAGTTTGTTATTTGGTCTTGCATGTGATCTGTATGGCTAGGAATTCGGTTGTATGGCTGGAAAATTTTATTGGATGTTGCTGGATTGTTAAACCAATTTTCCAGCTTAGCCGATGGAGTTGTTTTGGGAATTGTATGGGTATTTTAGTATGAAATCTGCTGGAAAGTGTTTGATTCTCACTTGGTTGTGTGTTTAACTAACTAAATACTGGATGATTAAGCCCTGCATGAGATTAATTGGCTGTGTGTAAACCAGAAATTTGAATGAAACAAAAATCTGCCGCATGCATGTCATCCGAGAATGGTTGAACAAAATTCTGGAATTGTGGATGATAAAAGTTGCTGTTCGAACTTGATTTAAACTAGAACTGATAGTAATTCCATTAATTAGTCATGCATGTTAGTTTTGAGTACAAAATACAAAGATTTAGCCAAGGAAAATCCAGATTAATGACCAACCAAGTGCTGGAATTTTGGATGTACAAATCTTGATAAGAAGTTGCTGGAAATTTCTCAGCTTCATCCGAGAACAATAAATGAAGAACTACCAGCTTCCTATTGTGAATTTTGGTTCTAAAATTCTGTACTAAGCTGTAAAATATTGTATAATGTCTTGATTTCATCCTGCATGAAAGACTTGTATTTAATCTGAGGGGATTATTGGAGAAAAGTTGTGTTTTAAAACTGGTTGCTGTTAGAGTTGAAAACATGGCTGAGGGAGAGGATTAGAACCTGGACCAGCTTTGCCCTTCGACTTCCTTGGCCGTAAACTTTATATACCACTGCTAAAGATACTCTGTAGCTTAATAACCATCCTCTGCATGTCAAGTTAGTGTTAACAAAAGAGAAATTAAGGAAGTAATTGTACGTTGAATTGCCAATTGATGACCGTCATACTTAGCTGATGACAGATTAGTATATATATGATTTCTTGGCTGAACCATTTACTGGAATTAAGCGTTATTTGCCTTGGTAGATGCTGGTATGAATGTCATACTTAGATGTATGGATGGTTTGAAGAAAAGTTTTATGGTTTTAAAAGAGAAAAAGGAGTTTTTCACAATTGAAAAATGAGTTTCCAGATTTTCGGATTTCACTGACCAGTCTCAGTAAAATGCTTATATCTTGGTGTAGAAAAATCCGATTGAGGTGCCGTCAGTGGCATTTGAAACTAGAATCATGGGCCTTTGTTCTGTAGAAATTTCATATTTTTCCTCCATGTGTACTGCTGTCCGTGACTCCTCAAAGTAGGCTGTCTTGCTTGAATGTCCTGTTTCTTCAGGGAAATGAATTTTTGACTTGGATCGAATATTTGGCCTATTTGTGATTTGAATTTCTGAATTTCAAGTGAAGCTTACATGCTAAAATTGTCTTGTGTGTGAATGACATTGAGCCTAGTGAAAGGCTATT
Organism: Coffea eugenioides; assembly: GCF_003713205.1. Lineage (NCBI taxonomy): Eukaryota > Viridiplantae > Streptophyta > Magnoliopsida > Gentianales > Rubiaceae > Coffea > Coffea eugenioides. The sequence goes on along the minus strand of NC_040044.1, from coordinate 21,538,933 downwards.
GTGGTAATCTGAATTTCTAGAGTTATTTAAGAGTTAAGTTAGCCGTGACTTTCCTCTTTGTTTTGAGTTGAATTTCTGGTTCAATTGTGATTGAAAGTAATTGTTTGATGTCAAGAGCTAATGATTGATGAAGCTCTTGGCCATTTGAGTAAATTTTTGCAAGAGTTTAATTTTGGTGAATTTGTTCAAGTGGTTGGCTGAAATGTATTTGGAAGGTCCATGGTTTGTGATTTGGGATTGTTCAATAACTTGAACTTCCTTTGTTGAATTTTGTCTGGAACTGAATCTGTTGAGACCTAGGGCTAATGATTGATGAAGCCTAGTGAAATTTATATTCGAATTGTGTTTCAGCTATTATGGCAATTTGGAAGACAATGTGCCAATGAATTGGAATCGTGAAATCCGTTCTAGTCTTTTGAATTCAAGTATCTTTAAATCAAATCTTGTGGGAATATTTTGCCCTAATATTAAGTTACATATATTGAGTTTAGTACGTTAATATTAAAACTTAGATATTGGGACTTTTAAAACCTTGCCGACTAGTTATGCTTTTCTTTGCTTAAACCAGTTTTATTACTTTTAGGGAGTAATTGCAATAACTACTAAACTTTAAGTTTTCGTAAAATTACCCTTAACTAGTTGTTTAGGGAAAATTTGTTAAAAACACTAGATTCGAATAATTTCAAATAAAAGACATAGAAAATTTGTTCGGCAAGAAACCTTGTTTAAAACTAATTTGGCTCTAGTTTGCTCCTAGAAGGGAAATATCTTTAAAAAGAAACCACACGAACCATTTTATTCCTTTCCCAGTTTTAATTTTAAGAGAAGGTTATTGATTTGTTTCGAGGAATTAAGCTAGTTTCATACAAGATAATCTTTTATTTATAAACCAAGGGTTCGTTTAGTAAAACTTATAGTTTTAAAAACTTGGTTTTCTAGGTTTTAGCAAGGACGAAGATTTCGATTCCCAGCGTGAGTTGTGACTTCACTCTTGGTGAGTGTCCCTGCTTGTTCTATGCCTACCTGATTAAAGTACTTTCTTGACTTGATATGTGATAATTGGATAATGGTTTTCTGATCCATCGAAGTGAGCGGTGTGTACTTAATCACACTAGCCTTTCGAGTGGTAACTTGTGTGAAATATTTTAGTGAATCCAAGTGTTGTGACGTCGCTGGGTGAATCCCTCGACCAATTTCCTGAGGGTATACGCAAGTATATTGCTCCCAATTTCCTGAGGGTATACGCAAGTATACTGCTCCCAATTTCCTGAGGGTATATCTCGAGTATACTGCTTCCTTTATTTTGTCGTGCGGGCCCGGAGCTGGGGTATGTCTGGTGGCTGGAGTAAGAAAAATAAGAGAATCTACATGGACCGTAAGTAGTGAGAGTTGACGGAGGGTCAACTACGATAACTTTTGATCAAGCGAGGCAAATGGCTCCTGAGAGCCCCTGTATCCTACCTTGTGTTGTTATCCGCTTTCTTAATCGTTGAATTTAAATACTCGTTACTTGCCTTATGTGATTGCATGTTTTGGGGCACCACTGAGCTTTAGCTCACCCAACGTTTATTTGTTTTCCTTGACAGGTCTTGAAGTTTGAGAAATCTGAGCTACTTAGATTTTCTTATGAATGTATTTGAACCTTATTACTTCGTTTTGCAGTTTATAATGTATTTGAGTAAAACGATATAGTGCTGTTTTGGGGTTGCCACTTGAAGCTGGAAAAGTGTAAACCCTGATTATGATATTTGGCTTGTATGTGTATATACTTTCTATTATTATTTTAAATTCTTTTATGTCTTCCAATGTGTTTTTTATGTGTAATTGCATGTTTTGAGTGATTTTATTTACTTATTTTTATTCATTTTCAAGTTTTTCATTTATTTTATTCTATTCCATTTAATTTTCGATGAGTATTTGGATGGCATTTAAATGCTAATTTGTAATAGATAGATGCCTAAGAAATATATTTAGCTAGTCTATGTAATGAATAGTTTTTATTTTTGACAAAAATATAATTAGTCAGATGAATGTAATAGTTAGGTTAATATTTTTCAAATTCCTCCCTTTAGATTGTAGTTAGGGTATCAAATGTAATAGTTAGGTCTCCATTTATTTGTGTGCTTATATGTTTATTCACTTTGTTTAGAGCTTTTGTATCTAGATATATGTTTATGTGCTACGTGCTCTATGTGTTTTATGTGTTTATTTGTTTTGATTATGTTTTACATGATTTATTCATTTATAATAAATGCATGGCGTCACCACATTAGTTCAACGTTAGTTGTTGCCTTCTCCCCGATTTTTCACTAGTCCAACGCTAGTGAGGATTCATAGAAATGGATTAATCCAATGTTAAACTCCTTAAGCCATTTTCGCTCTAGATTCATACCTTTGCATGACATTTATCGTATTTCATGCATTTTCCTATTTTTAGGTTAGTTTCATTTGCATGATATTTTCCCTTCTATTATTCTCTTACCCTTTATATATTTGGACCATATCATTTGGAATTACATCTCATTTAGAAAATTAGAAATAGGTAAGCCCATTTGTTTGATTAGGTTAGGAGAGTCATCCTTCAAACATGGGAAATAAATGAGCGTGGTTTCTTAATCTTAACACGCTCTTTCCCTTTCTATAAGAAGAAAAATTGTGTCACGAATTTTAGCCCCTCCGTACCCGTTATGTTGCATTCCTCTCGTAGGTCATGTATATTTATATATTATAATTTTTCTTTTTTTCGAGTCTCATCTTTTGCATATTTGTAACCTTTTCAAAGAATCACTCTTGGGCATCGCAATTAATGTGATTGGAACCAATTAAACTTTGAAGAAACATTTCAACATTTTCTATATTCCTTAGGTCTAAATTTGTATCCATATAGAAGCATCATAATGTGATAAGTTTTATAGGTTAGAATAGAAAATTTTTTGACTAAATCCCACAACTAGCTTTGACTTGATTGAAAGGGTGCCTTAAGTGTGAACCTATCAAATCTTTGCCTTCCATTTCTTCAATTGCGACTCCCGAATTCTTTTCTCTTATTTTCAAAGATCTGGAGTCGCCTAAAAAGTGTTTTATTTATTATTTATTTATTTAAAAATATTTTGGGTGACTTGGTATACCTAAATTTAATATCAAATGGCGACTCCTATTTTTTCTTAAGAATTCTTTTTAAACTATTATTTTGGAGCCAAACCGTCGCATATTTTAAGTCCCATTTTAAATGTTTTTTCTTTATTTTTTAAAATAAAAAACTCAATTTTTTCAATACATATATTTTATTTTCAAAAAATAGAGCACGGCAGCTGGCGACTCCACTGGGGACTTTTAGTGAGTCCAAACACTTGGTTTAGTTGATTTTTTCTTTTTCTAACCTTTTTACATATCACACTAGAATGTTTTAGGTTGCATTTTTCTTTTTCTTTTTCTTTTTTAGGATTTTTACACTTCACACACGTAATCATTCCTTGTTATTCGTGTATGCGATGAATGATTTGTTTATTTATTTTCATATTTGTATTGCGCTTTGCATCTTGAATAGGGGATATAGCTACTCTAGAGCTTTTACACATATTTAATAGTATTTAATCCCTCCTCTTGAAGGAAGCATTTCATATGTGCATGCATTATATTTATCCTTTTTTTTTTCATGGGCGCCGTCCCACATTTTCTTATAGGATTAAGATTGATTTCTTTAGGTATGCAGATGGTGTGTTCTGCGCTCATAGCGATACCTAAGGAATCATTCGATCCACTAACTGAAGGCCTTGGGATTGATGACCCTTCGCCTCTCGGTCTGAATGTTTGGCAATCTGAAATCTTATTAAGTCTAGGTGCATTCGTGAACCCAACCTCATGCATCTATGATAGAAATCGCCTAGAATAGAGTCGACCTTACCCTATTAGGAACACTAGACATGATGGGAGGGATTCTACCATTTTTTCTCTTCTTTATCTTATATTCCTGTATCATTTTATTGCTCAAACGTGTTATGTATTATTTATCAATTGAACTAATCTCTCTTTGTTTTCTCTCTTGCATTCACAAACCATAGAAATAAAAGTCCTGGCATGGTACTCATTTAGGACAGGCCATTATTTTGTAAAAAGCATGTTTAAATTTTAGTTATTGCATTAATAATACGTATATATTGCACATCACTTTAGACTTACCCCGACATTTAAATGGGGCACTTATAGGTCATATTTCAATTATTGCATTGTATATTTATTTGTTTTAACAAACTATTATCATGCATCAACTATAGAGGGAATGTTGCATAGGGGATCCCATGTTAGGAATAAACTACCTTTTGTCTCAGATATATATTCCAAGCAAACTTGCACGTTTATGTTTTTTGTACCATCCAAAAGGGTAATGCATAAGGTAAAGTAGGATCCGATCTCTTCCACGATGACGACATTAAAAATGATGGAACAGCTTTTGCACATTGCAATACGAGCCTCTAATATTCACCTTTTGCTTATTTTGTCAAAATTGGTAAAATCCCTTGCGTAAAGGACACTAAGTGGAAGAAATTCACAAATGATTCTTCATTGTTGAGATAATAAATATATCAAGGTCAAATCTTGATTTTAAAAGACTCATAGACTAATGTATTGCAATGAAATTTGTGAGATTTGAAACTACAAATGGACGGACAATTCAGTCGATTTTCAAGTAAAATGTCAATCCCATCCAATCCATTTGATCAGTTTATTCACTTTTAGAACAATCAGTCAATTTTTGAATAAATCATCAATTCCATCCAATTCATTTGACCAGTTTATTTTCTTTTAGGGTTTTGATCTATTTGTTCACTGAAAAAACTAGTTGAGACATTGCAATCCTTTCAAGAGTAGATCCTTTTACACTAAATTGCCTTTTAACATCACTTTATGTGTCAATCAAAACAAGCAATTCATTCGGACTTTGTCCTCATTTTGTTAGGTCAAAGGTCTCTTATTATTCTAATTAGCCAAATTCTCAAATAATTTCTCAGTCGAATGTCAGTAAATTAATCGGATCCATCAGGTATTGGATGGTGCCTACCCTAGAAGATTGCATTTTTCATACTAGGCCAACCCTTGGCATAAAAAGGGTACCTCTATAGGACATGCATCCAAAATTTACTCAGATATTTACTAACTCATGTCTTTTACTTTTTTTTTAATAAACTACGGCAATTTGATAGAAAATGCACTCCTAAGCCGATTTTTTTTCCTCATTATCAGGTGCTTTCAAACATAGCTATCCGTAGAAGGCCCATCATTACGCGGTCCAGCAGTCGAGTCTTGAAAAATCATGAAAATATGAGTTTCCATTCGAAGCCATAGGAGAGATCTGCAATAATTCTATCGTCAGATACTGCAAATCTGGGGGTCCAATTGAGTGAGATGCTGGACAGATTCAATGAGTTAAGTGCAGAAATGGTAGTGTAAATGCGCATGATCGATCAATTGGTTTCAAACAAAACTGGCGATGTCCAAAATGATCATATACCCGTTGATGATAACCAACATAAGTTAGAAAACCCACCACCTCACATGTCCCACAACTAAACCACTTTTGTCCCACCTTTTACAAGTCCACCTGGGGCGCGTCTTTACTTATTCTGTCCCTAGTTTATCATATACATATCCAAGCAATATATTCGTCAACTCGACTAGCAGTCAAATTCCCCAAAGTTACCCACAATCAACCTGAACATCCCGTCTAACCCTCAAGAACCTCACCACCCCACCATAGAGCCATTCATGTTAGACATCGCCTTTCAAGAGAAGGCAGAAATTGACGAACCCTCTGCTCCGATTGATAAGAATTTGCTAAAAAAGTTGGACCAATTTGATAAATTCATGAAGAAAAGTCAGGGATTGAACAAACACGAAGGCTTAGACTATGATAAGCTGTGCCTTTTTCTGAATATGCAGTTGCCTCTGGGTTTTGAAATCCCAAAATTTAGAAAATATGATGAAACTGGAAACCCCAAGATGCATCACCGAATGTTCGCAAACAAGTTAGGAAAATCAGTGGATGATGAGAACCTACCGGTGCGCTTATTTCTTGAGAGTTTGGAGGGCGATGCTCTGGACTAGTATTCTAATTTGAAACCTAAGGAGATGAAAATCCGATTGGATCTGTCTCCAGTTTTTGTGAGGCAGTATGAGTAAATTGCGAACTTGTGCTAACAAAAACAACGCTTGAGGGAACCAAGAGAAAATCGTCAGAAGATCATAAGATATATGCTAAAGTTGGAGGAAGTTGACCGCTAAGGTGGAGCCCTAATGACGAAAGAGAAAATTGTCCGCACCTTTATTAAGGCACATGATCCACTGCATCTTGAGGAGATTTTTCGTATGACTGGGAATCATCAACAAATTCGAAGAATTCTATGAGTTTGTGAAGGCAGGAAAAATTGTTAATGTGTCGGCATGAAGGTACAATTGGAGGCCCTGCAAAATCAAAATAATCCTGAAAAGAAACCTTAGTTCAAGAAAAGGAAAGCAAAAATTGCTTTTGTGTGGAATCAAGACCCCTTTTTATAGCAAGATTTCAAAACCACCCTACATACTCACCTCCTTATCCATACTATTCAAACCCCCGACCTGTTTACTACATCACTGTCAACCCTCCTCGTCTCTGACCAAAATACACAAGTACACCGACACCACTTTTTCAAATTTCTCAACCAAACTTACAAATTCGACCCTGACCTCTTTATAATCCAAGACCCATTCCACCAAATAACCAAACCTATAACCATACCCAAGCCAGTGAAATTCAAGATCAAAATTAATATCGAACTTTTACCAATTTGGACCGACTTTTCGATCAATTATATGAGTAACTTAAGGCTGTTGGCAAGATTGGTGTCATGCCTCCTAACACCTATCCTAGGGATGCCCCTACTGGTTATGATCTCCAAGCCATTTGCACTTATCATTCTGGGAGTCCTAGTCATTCTACTGTCAATTGTTGGGCATTAAAACATAAAATTCAAACATGATTGACGCTGGAGATATAGTTTTAAGAAAAAGAGGTGAACAAGGACCGAATATCAGTAAAAATCCTCTCCCTGAGCATAAGGATATGATTGGAGCCATCACCACCAATGAGAAGGTTGAGGTGGGTTTGTCTCAATTGTTCATCGCAGCCACTTGCGAGGATGAATTGCCGGAGGATATGGAGCTCCCAACAATTCCTGAAGGAATTATGCTAAATTAGACTGCTGACTATCTTCCCTCTCGAAGAAAATTTCGATAAATTTAGGAGATTGTCTCTGGTTGGAATCTGTATCCAGACGAAATCTTAGACCAAAACTATTTTGTCTTTAATTATTTGTTTCCGTTAAGTATCATGTTAATATGTGTTTTGTGTTTTGTTTAAGTGAAGTCCCATTCCCATTGCACAGTTTTGGTAGAGATGCGTTTTTAACTAACATTTTACTTTGTAAAGTACTTGTCCTTACTCAAGTGTCTATCTGCTCTTTTAAATTCAATGAAATGAAAGATCTTTGTTCATCTTTTTACTTGTTTATTATGTGCATGTTTACTTTGTTTTCAGATGGCCAAAAATAAAATCGTTTGACCCTTTGGATATCACCATTCTGAAATTCAATGATTGCAAACTCAATATTTCTCACGAATTTGAAATTATGAAATTTGAAATTCAAAACAATACTGATAGTGAGGAGGAATCTGAGTCTATTTGAAAAATTCTTGAATAGTATGAAGAGAAATCCAAAATCAAACTTAGAAGAGACAGAAATCATTAACATTAGCACTAAAATGGAGGTTGAGATCCCATTCCTATGCATTTTAATGGAAGCTCAGTTGGAGGAAAGTAAATGGATTAAACAACGATATGAGCAGCTATCTCTGATTGATAAAAAGTGGTTAAATGTCGTTTGCCATGGACAATGTTATCAAAGGCGAATGGCTCATGCTTATAACAAGAAGGTCAAACCTCACCTATTTCAAGAAAGGAATAAGGTACTGAAGCGAATTCTTCTTATTCAAGATGGAGCCAAAGAAAAATTTGCTCCAAATTGGCAAGGACTTTTCATTATTAAGAATGTATTACCTGGAGGAGCACTCATTCTCATAGAAATGGACGGACGGATTTTTCCTCAACCAATCAATTCAGATATGTGTAAAATATTTTTCATCAGATTATGTAATTTTTCTTTTGAGATTGTTACACTGATGCCATCAATCTTGAAACATATTTCTGAATTGATCCGAAAGGGCGCCTTTTCAAAAAAAAAGAAAAAATAAAAAGAAATAAGAAAAAAATAAAAAAAAGGTGAGGGCAACTTTAGTGAAAACCCGAAAGGAAGCTAAGAAAGGGTTTTCGAAGCACAAACTGAGCAGTAAATAGAAAGTAGAGGATCAACTGTTAAGAAGCTGGTGACTATGTTCATTTGGATTTCTCCTCATATGGAGGTTTTTTTAGCAATACTGAATTTCAGGAAGGACACATGAGAAGGGGTCAAATGTGACGTTTCTTTCATCACAGACAGGCCACTCGAATTTGTATCCAAGTCTCTAAATGATCTTTCATAAACTTAATAAAAGTCATTTTTCTTGTTAAAAATTATTCTTACTCTATTTTTTGTGTCGTTGCATAAAATAATCTTGTTTAAAACTTTTACGTGCTTTCTATTGAATTCGGCTAGGAGACGATCCCCATAATTTATCGTAATGGGTGCATATATGTATGTCTCATGGTATAAGCATGGTTGGTTGAGTACAGATGCAACAAATCAAGAGAGGATTGCACAAGATTTTCAAACCGAACAGTTTCTTGATATCAAAAGACTCATATTCACATGGTTCTCAAAGTTCAAGGAATTGTACAGTGGTGACATTATATTTTGTCGTGATTGTTTTTGTTTCCTTTTGCAGGATTGGATGACGCACGTCTTCTTGAAGGAAGAGGGAAAACATCACTTATTTAGCTAAATCTGATCTACAATGTGGCAAATTTTTTCACAAATGTGATATCTAATTCTATAAGTAAATTTAATATTTGCTTAGAAAAATAACAAACAATCACTTCACATTTTTTGATTCAAATACATCTTTATGTAACCGTTATTTTGTTGGGTTTGGCTTTTATCCCACCAACCGTTATTTTATTGGGTTTAACCGTTTATTTTGTTGGATTTGAATTTTATCCCACAAACCGTTATTTTGTTGAATTTGGATTTTATCCCACCAACCCTTATTTTGTTGGGTTTGAGTTTTATCCCACCAACTGATCATTTTGTTGAACTTGGGTTCTATCCCACCAATCATTGTTGGGTTTGAATTTTATCCAACCAACCGTTTATTTTGTTAGGGTTGGGTTCTATCCCACCAACCGTTATTTTGCTAGGTTTGGATTTTATCCCACCATTTGTTGTTTTGTTGAGTTTGGATTTTATCCCATCAACCATTTTTTTTTTTTTGAACTTGGGTTTTATCCCACCAACCGTTATATTGTTGGGTTTGGGTTTCATCCCACCAACTGTTAGTTTGTTGGATTTGAATTTTATCCCACCAACTATTTATTTTGTTGGGTTTGGATTTTATCCCCACAACCATTTATTTTGTTAGAATTGGATTTTATCCAACCAACCGTTATTTTGTTGGGTTTGTCCCACCAAGCGTTCATTTTGTTGGGATTGGATTTTATCCCACCAGCCATTTATTTTGATGGGTTTGGGTTTTATCCTGCAACCGTTATTTTATTGTGTTTGAATTTTATCCCACCAATCGTTTATTTTGTTGGATTTAGATTTTATCCGACCAACTGTTATTTTATTGAATTTGAATTTTATCCTACCAACCGTTTATTTTTGTTGGGCTGGAGTTCTATTTCACCAGCCTTTCATTTCTTAGGTTTGGATTTTTCAATCCGTTAGGTTTTACAAGTTGTTCGGGTTTAGCCGATCAATCTAGTTTTTTTTTTTCAAAATAATGTTACAAATTTTCACTTGTTGTTTGGGATTGAATCAGATACTACCCATGAATTCAAACACGCACGCTAGTTTCACCAATTTCAATTTTATTTAAGAATTTACTTTGTTTGTTTCGATTTAGTTGCAGTTGAAGTGCACAAGTAAGTAATTTGGTGTCTACGTCTTTTTCTTGAATTTCCACGAAACTTAGACAAAGAGGGGCAAATTGTAGACACAAAAAATGTTACTAATTCATTCATTTTATTTTATTTTCATTATTATTATTATTGTTATCTTCTATTAAAAAAAGGGAAGAAAAATAGAGAAAAAAGAAGAAGAAGTTATTTAAACAAAATCATTTTTTTGATTGTTTTTTAGGAAAAGTGAAGAAAGAAAAAGAAAAAAAATAGGAATGAAAAATCAGACAGTACCTTCCTCCTCCAGGCAATAGTATAGAAAGCTAGAGGCTGCGTTTTTGTTTTTGAGCAATTCTAATTCATTTTTGCTCCTGATTTCCTTGCATTCTACGTCTAAACAAGGCAGCTAATTTCATCTTGAGACACCTGAAAAACTGATCCAATGGCTCCAAATGAGTCACAAAAATCCAACTCCATCTCCACCTTTATTCTTAGGGTTTGTGATGCAAACATGAAGAACCGGCTCCCTTCTCAATCTATGAAGCATTAGAGGCGGAAGCATTAGAAGCTAGTCTAGTTAGTTACTTCCCTAGTTAGTGTGTCGTTGGTTAAGTAGCCTTAGCAAAGGCTAAAGTGTTGATTTATTTGCTATTTTAATTAGTTTAACTATGTAATTGATTTCGGCCAGCTTAGTCTCTTTAAAGAAGCCGAATTAATGTTGGCTTATTAACCAATTAGATGAGTCCAAATAGCATTAGGGTTTGAGTCCAAATAGAATTAGGGTTTGAGTCATTGTAAGGCTATAAATAACCTAGTCTTTTCCAATGTTTTCGATTTTGAGAGTTTTAATAAAATTTTCCAGAATTTTGTCTTCTTTGAGAGGCGAATTCATTAGCTTGTGAAAGCTAGTTTGAGCATCTTAGCGTCGATGTTTTGATGTTCCTTAATTTATCAATCAAGCAACACACTTGATTATGGCATTTTCTACCTTTGTTTTCACCCTTGAGCAGTCCAAGGTTGAACTCGAATCTGTTCCAAAGCAAACATCCCTCTTACAAAGATCTAGGCTTCCGCGCATCAATTCTTGATCTTTTTTGGAGGATTAAGAAATCACATCAGTTGGTAATCAAAGCCAGTTAAGAGGTATCACGTTATATCCCTTTTATTATTTTTGAGTCAAGTTTTATCATCCAAATCTGTGTTTAGGTCGTTAGGGTTTATTCTAGCAAGTCCGAAATTCTAGTTTTGTGTTTAAAGTTGTTGTCCGAATTTTTCCAGATTTGTTTCATCGTGATTTGTGTCTAGTTTTGTTGTTAATTAGTGTTAGTTGTTCGTGTGTTTGTCTAGAAAAAAAATGATAAAAAATATAAATTGCAGCCGCTAGGGTTTTCTTGTTCTTCTTGTCGTGTCTCAAGTAGGACTTGTCTCTTGTTGTGCAATCTGTCCAAAAAATTCAATTGTTAATCTCTACTGATTTTTGTCCAGATTGTAACCTAATTTTGTTGTCAATTGTGTTGTTTTGGTTGTGAAGCAACCCGGCAAAAGTAAAAAAAAAAAAAAAAATGTGTCACGTACCTAATCTTCTTGAGTCAATTGCTGGAAAAATTTTCTTGGAGCTGTCCAAACTTGTTTGCCATTGATCCTTGAATTTTTGTGTTGTTTCTTGTATAACTGATTCCAAAATATTTTTTGGGAAGTTCTTGAGCTTCTTGAACGAAATTCTGGAAGTTCTTGGATCACCAAAAACTGATTTGGAGGTTCTTGAAACTCTTGTCCCAAACTCTAGGGTTCCTTGAAACTTGAAACAAACTTCAACCTTTCTTGGCAAATCTTGAACTTGATCTTGGATCCAAAAGCAATTGGGACTGAATTTGTGTTTCTTGAACAAAATTAGCTTGAGCAGCAGGAAAAAAATGAAAAGGAAAAAAAAAGGAAAAAGAACCATTGGCTCAAGTTTCCTAATTGTGAAACAAGTCCCAACCTTGAAGTACATCTAATCCTAGATCTTTTTGGATTAGAGTCAGCCAAGAAACCCATTAAACCAAATCCAAATCACCCTCAAACACCCCCAAACCTCTCCCAACGGCCTAAACAGCCTTCCTAAACCCAATTCAATTTCCAAAAACTAAGCAAACCGCCACACCATTGTGAACCGAAATAGCCCTTGTTTCTTGAATCGGTTTAGCAACAAAATTGTGAACCAAATTAGCTGATTTTAAGGGCTGAACTACACCTCATTTGAACACCCTAAAAACACCAAATACCCTACAAGACACCTGTAGACACCAAATTTTGAATATTTTTATGTGGCATCTATTTCATGATTTTCATTTTAGATTGCTTGCATTCGTTGTTTACTTTTAGTTTTAATTTTTAGTTTTAGCTTTTAAGTTTAAAATTAGCGTAGAGTTTTTAGAAAAAAAGAAGAAAAGGAAAACATCAAAAATATGTCGTAGTCATTTTGTTTTTATTCAATGCTTTCTTGAAAAGAAAAATTCAAAAAAAGAGGAAAGGAAAGAAAAATCATAAAAAAAGAAAAGGGAAATTTGTTCACAAAAATATTTTTATTTCTTTAAATTCAACCCTTTTGCATTTTAGTTATTTTTATTAAGTTATTTTGAAAAAGGAAAAAAAAGAAAAGGAAAAAAATAAAAAAAAATGAAAGCGAAAAGTAGAAAATAGCAGTTTTGTCGCTTTTTATTTTTAGTTTATTCATTTTCACTTGACAATTAATTAAATTACTGTTTTTTACTTTATTTTACCATTTCGTCTTTTAATTTGGAAAAAACAAGAGAAAAAGAAAAGAAAACAAGAATAATTAGCGTTAGCATTTCATTTTAATTTAGCTTTCTTCATTAGTTTTCTTTTATTATTATGTATTTTGTTAAATTAGTTATCAATTTTAATCAATTAATTTTCTTGAAAAAAAAAAAAAAAAAAAAAAAAAAGGATCGCAGCCTGCAAGCTGCATTTTTGGCAGCTTGCAAAGGGCTAGTTTCGGGCGTGCCACTGAAGGGCAGGATGAAGGCAGAGGCTGGCCTTCATCCTGACCATTCAGTGGAGGGTTTAAGAGCCTTTGGGTTCCATATAAAAGGGGACAAGAAGTAGCAGCCGCAAGAAAAAAGAAGGGCTAAAAGCTAGAAAGAAAAAGAGGGTTTTAGAGAAGAAAGGAACGGCTGAAAATTTGGGGAGGAAAAGGGAGAACAGAAAAACAGCAACCGAGAGAAAGAGTGGGGCTAGACGGATTGAGAGCAAAAGGGGGAGGGTTGAGTGAAAAGCTGAGATTAGAGAAAGACTTGGGCTGGAGAAAACTGCAAAGGAGTTCTCGGCTGTTGAGTGAAGGAACCGGAGGAGGAAGAACGTTGGCAACTGGGAAGATTCAGCTTCTTGGGCTGTGCAAGGACACTTTGTTCATCATCCAAGATTCTGTTTTTTCCTCTGGAAAAGATAAAGGTAATGCCTTTCGCTTGTCTTCTGCCGTTAGACTGAAAAATCATGTCTGAAATGTTGAAGCTTTGCTGCGATGCTGGTTGTGTTTTGCCGTGAGTTTTGCTTTCTTTGTCTGCATTTCTGTGATTGGTCATATGATTAGGTCCTCTGGATTTGAAGCAATATGATTGTGGATGGGCTGTTGTGAAGCTTGTCTGGATTTTCTTTTCCACCTTCGCATGAGCAAATTGGGTTTGGGATTGAAATAATGGCAGCAAATGGCTAAAAGTTTACATCTTTTGCTGTCGGTTTTTTTTTAGTTTTCGAATTAGGGGGCTCACGTTTAAAAGGAAGTAGAACATTTGATGGTTCCATGGCTGGGTTGTAGGTTGTGTGTGGCCAAGGGTGGGCATAAAAGTCTGCTGTAATAGGCCCGCATCCATGGTTATTATAGCACCTTTTTCCTTTCTTTGGTTGCTGAGTTTTCAGAGTAGCAGGAAGCCCATGAGTTTATTCCAGATTTGCATGATCCATTGAAGCTTATAAATATGTCGTGTGTATGTTGAAGCTGTAGAAAGAAAGCTACGTTGGCTGCATTTGGTTTCTTTTCCTCGTTTCCTTTGGTAAAAAGCCTGGTTTGCGTTCATGTCTGCATGAAGATCCTTAGCATTTTTGATTTTACCATTCCCCGGCATGCTTAATGTGAACTTGAAATGGTTTTGTGATTTGAGAATGAGTCCACCATGTGAGATGCTGAATCCAGAGAGCATTGATTGATAAAATTTCTGCACGAAAATTTTCCAGCACTTGCATAACTTCCTTGCTAATTTTTTAGCCTGTTTAGATGCGGAAGTTTTTGGTTTGGTTGTTTAGCTTTTCATTGTTGATGACTAGTGGATCAATTCAGATCTACGTTGTACATTTGGATGGGAATCTGCGTTTGGAAATGAATTTTCCAGCCAGTTTTTTCTGCTGCAATAGGTGTTTATCATTTGGTCATTCATTTCCGTTTAATGGTTTGTTTGTTGATGAAGGGGTTGTGTTAATAAAAATGTTTAGCTGTCAAAGGACGTTTGGTAGTTAAGATATTGTAGTTTTGATGATTTCATTTGCATGATGAAATGGGTGGAAGGTTGCAGCAAATTTGGAAACGAAAAGGTTGTAGCAGAAATGTTTGATAAATTTTTTGCATGAAGTATCTTGAGCTGTTCAGATTTTGCATGTGTGATTGGCGGCCTGTTGGTGTTTCATTTGTACAAGTTTAATTGAGCTTGAAGGCTAGTGCTGAATGGCCCAAGTTTAAGCATAGCAGAATTTGTAGAAAAGAATTGAAGTTACAGAAGTTTTGGTCGTGAATGTTGGTTTGCATGCATGAAAAGTTTTCTAACATTGCACTTTAACTCCCCAAGTCTCCCCTTAAGCCACTAAGGCCCAGAAACTTTGAAAATTTAATCAATTGGGTCCCTGAGATTTTTGCAGCTATGCATTAAAGCCAAGCATGTTCTCATTTCTTTACAATTAGGTCCTAAGGTAGGTGTACTTTGAGTCATCATTTGGTCTTTCATTGTTTTGGGACTTTTGAAGCTCTTAAATTTTTTAATTGGTTCTATTTGTTTGATTAATGGTTGCTATTGAGTTTTCAAAATGCATGTTTAAATCATTCATGGACCTTTGTTCATTCTTGGACCTTCGAATTTCCATAAATGTTTGTTTGGATCTTGTTATTTACTTGGGGAACTTTTTGTGTTTTTAAATGCCTCAATTAGGTTCAAATGATTGAGTAGTGCTTGCTTTTGGGTCTTTAGTAGGTGTTATGCTTGGGGATTGAATAGGCCATGCCTTCTCCTTGATCTTTAAGTACCTTTGACTACATTTAAGTTGTGATGGAGGAAATTTTTGATGATTTGATGAATGCCATTTGGATTATTTATATTTTATCATTAAAGTGGTGCCTTAACCTTTTGTTTTGATGGTCTTAGCTTAAGCCGTTTTTTTTTGTTATATTCTACTATTTGAGGTACCTTGACCTTTTTTATTATTTTGGAGGGTAAGTTAGTAATTTCACTACGTTAGGGCGTCACTTCAAGGGAGGTACACTCTACCCCTTTATTTGCACTTCATTTGACCCTACGTGCTCCTACGTGTTATATGAATATGCATGTCTACTTCGCTTTCCTTATCTCCTTGCATGCATTTACTGGCTTTTACTTTTATTTAAGATAGGGCTCGGAGAGCCTCTGGTCCATTTCCCCTTCCCCTTTATGCTTTTATGGGGTATGTGTACACCTCTTGGCTTGTAATAGATAGGGCTCGGAGAGCATCTGGTCCATTTCCCCTTTCCCTTTATGCTTTCATGGGGTATGTGTACACCTCTTGGCTTGTAATAGATAGGGCTCGGAGAGCATCTGGTCCACTTCCCCTTCCCCCTGGTTGCTTGCTTTTGTTGTTACATGTTAAATTGCTTTAGTAGGCTCTTGCATCTAGTCGAGCATGCTAAGTGCTACGTGCTACGTGTTTACGAGCGTTTTGGCATGTCTACTTGCTTTCATAACCATGAATGAATGGAATGGATGAATGTACGTCACCACACTAGTCCAATGCTAGTTGTGGCTCATTAGGCCATCCCTTTTTGTTAGTGCATATTTGCATGTTCACTACATGTCATGCATTTTTCTTAGTTTTATCATTTGGCATGCTCCTCGAGCCCCTTTTCCCTCATTTTAGGATTTTTTGCATCTCATGCTAGTTAGGGTACATTTGCCTGAAGAGTCCCCTTAAATATGGGATATAGACGAGTGTGGCTTTTCCTAAAGCCTTAGCACGCTTGTATCCTCTCTATAAAAGGGTAAATTGAGTCACGATTTAGGTCTCCCCGTACCCAACATGCATGAATTCCCTAGGCTCATGCATTTTCAATCCACTCTATCATCACACTTTCACTTTTTCTCACTTTCACTTGCACACGAACACTTTTTATCTTCACTTGCACACGAACACTTTTATCTTCACTTGCACACGCACACTTTTATCTTCACTCGCACACGAGTACTTTCATTTTCTTTGCACACTTCCACTCACACTATTGTTTTTATTACTTTTTCACACAAACTCACATTTTTCATGGCATGCATTCCACTCATTTTTCACGTCATTTAGGTTTAGGTGTGACCTCTCCAAAAGGATCATTATTGGGCTTCACAATTAATGTGATTGGCACCACTCAACCTTTGAAGAGAAATTTCCCCCAATCCCCCTAGGTCTAGGTTTTTGCATTCATATAGACATATCCAATACGCGATACATACCTTGGGTAGAAAAATTAGGAAAAATTGGTTTGAGTCGCGCAACTAGCCTTGGCTAGGTCAAAGGGGTGCCTTGGATTCTATCCTTGCCTTCCCCTTTGTCAAACGTGACCCCCGAACCTTTTTCTTTGGCTTACGTGGACTAGGAGTCGTTTTAAAAAGGGTTTTCACTACTTTGTCTTTAAAAACACTTTTTGGGTGACTTGGTACACCCTAACTCTATACCAAGTGGCGACTCCATTTTTGATACAAAAAACCCTTTTGAACTTCACTTGGCCAAATCATCGCATTCTAAGTCCCATGGCCTTTTACTTTTCATTTTGCACACGTTCACACCACGCTTCACACACACATCACAACACATCCACATATTCATTCGAAAAGTGGGGCGCGACAACACTGCCCAAAACACCAAAGAATAGCAGATCAAATTTCCAGCAAAAAGTCCATCCTCGATAGAGTTACTTTCTAGGATTCTCGAAATTTCAGCTTTTGAATCATTAGTTACACCTTGTGTCGAATTTATTAGTTTCTTTTCTTGACTGATACACGTAAGGGAAACACGTGAGGGTTTTCATATACTTTGGCATGAGTGAAACACGTAAGGGAGTGCGTGAGGAAATTTTGTTACACTAACCCTTTTTTGCAGGTTTCTTTTAAAAATGTCACGTAATGAGGAGATGAATACCCCCATTTTTGACATTAAGCTCTTGACCCAAGCATTGGATAAATTGATGGACCGAAAGTTGGATTGAAGATTTGAAGTTTTGCATGAGCGGATTTGATCAATTGGAGAATCTTAAGCATCAATCCAACTTGAGCAAAGGATGAATCGGCTTCATCTATTGATGAGGAGGAGCAAGTTGAAAGGAAGTTAGACAAATCAGTCCAACGCATGCATGCAAGGCTTGATAGAATCGAGAATGAGTCTCTCAAGAGGAGGGGTCCCATGAAATCTAACCATGATATAGCTCAAACCGTGAGTTTCGAACCCTCAAGGAGGAGATGGATCGCAATCATGCACTAAGTGTTTATGAGAAATACAAACGCACTTGTAATGCCTATATGCAGAACCAAAGGAGGACGTGCCAAGCATCCAAAGGGAGTTCATCCTCAACCAAATCAGCTTGTTCCTTTGAGAGGTCTCATGACCATAACCGAGCTAGGAACCTCAAGAATTCTCGTAATAGGTTGACATATAGTGAGCTAAAGGAAGAAAAGTCGCTCAAAAGGGAAAAGAAGCATGTTACACCAATTTCTTTCAAGACCAAACATGCAAGTACATCAGCCATAGTTGAAGAAATTAGTCGAGTATGGGACATATACCAGCACCTCCTACAACAAAAGCAAGAGAAAGCGCAAGTTGTGCTTGCTAATGAAAAGTGTGAGTTTAAAGTTGAGAATGTACTTGAGGTAAAATTTGAGGAGATCATTAAAGAGAAAGAGAGTGAACATTCGAAAGAATTGAGTGAGGAAAAATCCATGAGTGCTTCGCCCATAGTGGAAAGAAAAGGGGGAAAACAATCATTTATTGCAAAAGGATGTGAGAATAGATTCTTATTGCACTAACAATCTTAACTTCGCTTTGTATAGTGCTTCTTGTTTTGTGCAGGTGAAGCGAAGTGCAATTGCGCTGATTTTAAGTTGTTCAATTCCAACATCCTTTGGAGAATTAAAGAGCTTTCATGGAGTTTGTGCTTTAAGTGTGGTATCTCTTTCTCATCACCAAATGATCAATTTCTCACTTCAAGTTGAAGTATTAAACGGAGTACCTATACTTGAGTCTTGTTCTATAGTTCCTTCTCATTCATCTCATGAAACTCCATTCTTTCTTTCTCAATTTGCTATGAGTTGTAAATCTGGTTTGTTTATTTCTCTTGAAGGATTTGGGGATGATCAAGTGTTACCAACTTTCAAGAATGAAGTGGCGAAGGGAGTACAAGCTGTCCATTTTCAAAAATCACCATTAGTTCATGAAATTGCCTTCCTTATTGTCCCAAATTCTGGTCCGGTATATGATGAAACTTGTTCATTATTTGCAGATTGCAAAGCTGTCCAATTATGCCCAATACCTCCTCAAGAAGTGCAACCAATTCCTAAGCAAACTTTAGAACTTGTTGCTGCTGATTTTGAGAGTTTGCTATCATCAAAGGATTGTGATGCTTCAAGCTTAACTCAACCTCATAAACCTGGAGTTCAAATGTTCATTGTTCTATCTCAAGATGCGCAAGTTGTGCCAAACCAGCAACAACTAGTGATGAAATATACTTTGCACAACCAGATTTGGGATTTTTCTAGCTTCAATGAGCATCATTATGAAGATCCTTATCTTGTGCATGTGAATGGTAAGCTGTTGAGTAGTTTTATACCTACGACTACTAACTATGTGATTTATTATGTAGGTTCCAATGTGAAAATCCATGATCGAAGGTTGATTAGAGAGCTTTGGAATGCAACCTAGAATTTTCACAAGCTTTACACAAGCTCTTTCCTATCTTGGCGAATGTCTTTGTTTGAGAGCATCATGAAGCTGACCAAACGACATATAACTTGGCTCATGGTACTTCGCCTATTTCCAACATTATTGTCCTCTAAGCGCACTATTGATTTGTGGACAAATCGCTTACAAGAGGAGGGGAATGATGCAAACATGAAGAACCGGCTCCCTTCTCAGTCTGTGAAGCATTAGAGGCGGAAGCATTAGAAGCTAGTCTAGTTAGTTAGTGTATCGTTGGTTAAGTAGCCTTAGCAAAGGCTTATGTGTTGATTTATTTGCTGTTTTAATTAGTTTAACTATGTAATTGATTTCGGCCAGCTTAGTCTCTTTAAAGAAACCGAATTAATGTTGGTTTATTAACCAATTAGATGAGTCCAAATAGCATTAGGTTTGAGTCCAAATAGAATTAGGGTTTGAGTCATTGTAAGGCTATGAATAACCTAGTTTTTTCCAATGTTTTCGGTTTTGAGAGTTTTAATAAAATTTTTCAGAATTTTGTCTTCTTTGAGAGGCGAATTCATTAGCTTGTGAAAGCTAGTTTGAGCATCTTAGCGTCGATCTTTTGATGTTCCTTAATTTATCAATCAAGCAACACACTTGATTGTGGCGTTTTCTACCTTTGTTTTCACCCTTGAGCAGTCCAAGGTTGAACTCGAATCTGTTCCAAAGCAAACGTCCCTCTTACAAAGATCTAGACTTCCGCGCGTCAATTCTTGGTCTTTCTTGGAGGATCAAGAAATCACATCAGTTTGGGGGTTGGATTTTCGTTTAAAATGGCTAAGAAAGAGGTTTCTAGAGATAGAGAGACAAGGATAGAGCGGCCAAAAAAGAGAAAAGAAGGAACAAAAGAAAAGAGAGAAAGGAGAGAGCTGAGAGGGAAAGAGGAGCAGAAAAATTTTCTGAAAATTTCTGGAACCAGGGTTAAGGGTTCAGCCCTCTTTCCGATCGAATTCTCATTGCGATTCTAGTCCTTTAGCCGTTTCTTTCATTTCTGCGCTATCTACATTTGTCCAAGAACAACTTTTGTTCAGAAAACTTCTTGAAAAAATGCCAATATAGCCTTCAAATTTGAGCCTAAAGTTCGGGTCTGCACAGCTCTTCACCAAAATCTGCAACCTGGGTTTTTGATACTTGGTGAATCTTGCTCACCTGCGGATCTCCATGGCGATTTGACTACATAAAGTAGTGAAGGAGGTTAGAAATGATTTTGACTTGGTTTGTTCTCCCAGATTAGTTTCTCCCTCTTTCTTTTGTTCGCTGATCTAGCTGCTTCAGTTTCTTTGTTCTTCCTCATTTTTCTGTTTCTGCTTCTTTTCGCGTTTTCCTTGTGTTATGTTCTTTTCCATTTGTGTTTCTTTTAGTGTTAGGTTATAAAAAACAAAGTATATGGGTTATAGGATCTTGGTTGTTTGGAAATTGCTTCGTACGATTTCTAGGTAATGAAGACCAGAGTTGCAGAGAATGCTTCGAATAGTTTGCATCGAATCTAAGAAAAATTGTAGTTTGGTCCTTTGACTTTTGAACAATGGCTCCAGGGCCCAAAAAGTTGCGTAAAGTGAATCAAATCTCCCTTTTTTTAGCTTTCATCCTCTTTTGCATATTTTATGTATATTATGAATAAATTATTTCTGGTTTTTATGACGTAATTAAGGCTTAAAAATTTTAATCTACTTATCGGGCTTGTTCTTTTCTTTTTTTTTTTCTGGGTTTAAGAAAATAGTTTGTGAAATGGGTAATGTTATTTTGTTGGGTTTTTGTATATGGATTTGATTTTTTTTTCTTTTGGGTTTTGTCATGGTCCTTATGCCCAAAGCCCAGCATTTCGGTTGGACCAAAAGCCAGGCTAGCCCACTTTTTCCTTTTGGATTTTTTCATTGGGCCAAGGGTTTCCAGCCCAAAGAATAAATAAAAATGGCCCAATGGCCTTATTTCTTAAGGAGCAGAAACGAAAATTGCAATTTGGTCCCTGTTCTTTTGAGTAATTTTACTATGGGCCTAAAACTTTGGATTTCTTTCAATTAGGTCCCTAATTTAATTGTAATTTGATCTCTAAACTTTATTTTTCTTTGATTTTGATTCCTAATCTTTGTAATAATTGTAACGTGACCTCAAAAACTTTCTTTATTTTTGCAATTGGATCCCTAACAACATTAGTTTATCTCCTTTAATTGTTAATCATGCTTCATTTAAATACATTTAATTAGTAAATTTTAGGGATTGCATGTTTATTTATATTTCTTTATAATAATGAAGTAAATTTGCTATATGTTTACATTTTTCTTTTTATTTGTTAATTAAATTTGTGACGCCCCCACTTCTCCCTAAGGCGAACCAAAGGGTATCCGCGGGACGCCTGCCTAGCTCTCGCCAGGACTCAAGCAATTCCATTCAAACTTATTATCGATCTACACAACACAAGTAAATAACTTAAATATAGTAAATGCGTAAGCGTTCAAGCTTAACAATAGTCATCCATTATCCAACCCGCACGTCGGGTGTTCAAAGTACATCATGAATCCCAAATATATATTACGCCCCAAAAGTTACATTTCAATTCCAAAAGAACAACCCAAAACTAGGGGCATAGTCAAAATATAATAGAAATCCTAAACAAAAGTACATCAGGAGGGTTTCTCCAATACATCTTCGAGTTCAATCCTGTTAAGGAAAACAAATCTACAGGGTGAGCAAAACGCTCGTGAGGCCAAGAACACACATGCAAGCACGTAGTCCAGATAACAGTCTCAAATAACAGTTCAAGAGATAATTACAAGTAATTAATAAAGCCAGTGAAAGTAAACAAAAACAATTCAAGGATATAGTAGCTCTCAGGAGCTAAGTTCCACTTTCTTTGCCAGTTCATTCGTATATCTTCCCGCGATGACTCTCCGTCAACCGGGTTGATATTTCCAAACCGTAGATCACCACTTACTTCTCATCCGTCCACCCTACACCGCTTCGGGCCCGCACGACATTTATAAGGCTATACTCCACGAGTATGCCTAGCAAGATCTCTCAAATAGATCAAGCTTATCATGTGATTCTCATGGCTCACCAAGGTTCCCGACCAAACCCATGCCGGCTCGAGTTCCAAGGTCGGCCTATGAGTTTGGGCGTCCCCCTTGTATCATGTAAGTGTCGAGGAGATTCACTCCAACGACGTATGCAGCCATAGCATACCATGTCATGTATTCAAGCATTTGACAGGTTTAAGCATGTATTTCAGGTCATGTAAACCAGGCAAAACATGTTAAGCATGAGTCATTTGTTTCAAATGAGAACGAGTGCGATAAAGTACACACTCGACTCCATTTTTCAAAACCAAGTAGGCTAAGCATGTAATCAGGTAAGCCAAGCATGAATCAAGTCCATAGAGTTCAAGTAGCCATACACTTGACACTCACCAAGTAGAAGTAGTCTCAACCGAAATTTAAGCGTTCACCGTGGGATCCTCTTGAGGGTCCTCGTGTGCGCCTGAGCACATAATAGTGAAGTATCACTCATATATCCCAATTATCAAGGAAGATTGTACACTAGTACAATCTAAGGAAATTTCATGAAAACGAACATCAATTACTCGTAAATCGAGGTTTAAATGGAGTTTCTTAAAGTACACGATAATCGAGTTTCATTTTGGGAAATCAAGTATAAAACGTTCAAGAAATATTGAAGGAATAAGGAGTACTTGAAAACTCCCTTCCCTTGGAATTTGGGAAAAAAATTCAGGTTTGATACGATACTTTGAAAAATCGTATCTCCCATTCTACATGTCAGAAATTGGAAAACTGGGTGCCGTTGGAAACCTCTTTGAAAGTACTAAAAGTTATTAGAATACACTTTTCTAAGATTCCAAATGGAAAACATTCAAAAATGAGCTCAAAGTTGCTGTTTTGATTCATAAGGCAGATTTAAGTTGGTTTTTGGCCAACATTGAAAATTCGGCAAAATTCACTTGAGTGAAACTAGCCTTTAAAATTTGCAAATCTAATTGTGTTTTAATCCAAGTTTACAAAAAAACAAGCGGAATAAGAAACGGAGTTTTGAGCACCGAGATATGGTGACCCAAAGTTACCAAAATTTCCTTGATAAACAAGGGTTTTTCAGCTTAAATCATGAACTTTGGAAGTTTGATTGAACATCGAAACGGCTTTGGAATAGGATTAAATTTGGTATGGACATACTAACATATGAGGGTTACTTCTCTACCAAATTTCATGAATAAATATGCACGGGAAGTTGGTGAACTAAATCACCAAAGTTTCAAAGTTTCCAAGGCAATTTGCCTTGTAAGTTCCGTTTTGCCGTTTTCAAAACGTTTAACCTAGAGGGTACCTCAACCATGGTCCATTTACATAGAAAAGGTCTAAGGGCATCCCAAAACAACATTTGTGGGTGATTAACACCAAGAAATTCAATTAGCAAGTCTACACCAAGCCTTGCATCAATTCTGTCCAAAAGTAAGGGTTTTCAAGAGCAGGGCAGGTTCCATATTTTGATCACAAATCACTCACCTTAACTCAGAATTGAGCATGGTTCATGGCGTTGGAAAATAAATTCATAGAGCTATAATTTCACAGAAGAAATCATTTTGAAATTCGGCACACAACTAGCTCGAATTCGAGCCACAAGTTGCAGCCTCAGCATTTCGTTCCAGGAAAACAGAGAAACAGAACAGCCGACTTTAAATGGTTGGTTCGTCTCACATACACGGAATCAGAAGATGAATTTTATACCGTTGGAAAGGTGAGAATGTCTAGTTTCAAATACCGCTGACAGCACTCGATTTTGATGTCGGACCACAGAGTTATGGATGAAACAAGAAAGCTGGTTTGAGCATTACGGGAACAGTTTCCAGGTCTGCTACCTTTACGAAAATAATTCATTTGACCAACCAAACCTCAATATTTTTCAATGAAATTTTGTACACCATCTATACAACATATAAACATCATATACAAGCCATTAAACCCCCAAAATTCCGCAGAAATAGGTACGTTCAAAGTAGGGGCAGAATCGGAACTTTTTACTCCATGCACCCCTTGAAGTTTCTACTAATAATACACCATTAATCTACCATTTTGAGCACTAAACCAACATTAAATCCATCATCAAGCATGATATCAGTCCCCAAGACAAAGGTGGGAGTTCATAGAGCCCACCCATTTCATTTTACACCATAAACAAGCTAACCAAAGGCATGCTAGAGCTTAATCATGCTATATGACTTCCAAAAGACAAGATTCTATGAGTTGATCATCACTTACTTTGGTTTGATGTTCAAGCAGAATTTCGGCCCCCTTTACTCCAGCAAAACCGTGATTTTCAGCTCCCCTTTACAGCTCAAAATGATCCTTAAGTGTAGAGCTAAGTGCTGTGAAAACTTGGTAGGATTTGAGTGAAGTTTGATGATGATTTTGGTGAAGAGAGTTTTGAAAGAACTTGGTGTTCTTGTTGCTCTCCTTGGCCGGCTGACATGAGAGGGAAGAGAGAGGGAAATTTGATCAATTTTCAGCTTCCTTGAGAAGCTTCAAACGTGTGGCCCAAGTTGATGCAAAAGTCAACTCTTCTACACGCGCGCACTCACGCGCGTTTCGTGCTCGATTCCTCTCGCATTTGTTTCACTAGTGCACTAAACCTCTAGTACACTTATATTCATACAAATATTATTCACTCTTAATTGTCCCAAAATAAGGGTCTAAAGTCCCTCAATTGATCGCGCGCGTGAAAACGCGTATTTCCAATTTAGGCGCGATAGAGTGAAACCATCGAGAAATTCTTATAACGATAATACTAATAACTATCACTTGAGTATTTAATCGTTAAAATACCTAATTTAGGTCCATTGTATAAGTCTTTAATATTCCAAGCCTATTGTACTCTCAATCGGGTAAAATTTCCAAACACTATTCACTGTTCTCACTAAACGCGCTCCCGGAAATTAATTTTTAAAACAAGTCACTTTAAAAATATAATGAAACTATATTTCCACGTAATTAGGTTCAATAGGTCTAGAAAATAATACTCGGAATAAATGAACAAGTAAATAATTAAATAAGCTCAAAATAGGGTTTTAATAGGAGTTTTACGAGTCCTCACATGAGTCGAGTATTAACTCCTCAAATCTCCAATAAATTTGTATCCATGCGTCTTTTGGAAAACTATCCACGCGTGAGTAGTATATGCTCACTTAGAACTTATTCACCTTTAATTCTCGATAAACTTTTCTTAATCTGCTATTGTCCGTTCTTAATTTCCCCAGGATAATCATACTCTCGAATATAATATCACCTTGAAACACTCGTGTTCATTATTTCTCACCTAAACAATCCTCCGAAAATTGAAGTTGTTAACGGGACGTTTTAAAAGCATAATGAAGACATTATTCCATACGAATGGATTTAAAATGGTCGTAATAAATTATTTGGGGAAAAACAGGCGGATAAATACTTTATTAGACCATTAATATTCGATAAAAATAAGAAATTTTTCGGGTCCTCACAAGGTGGCCAAAAAATGATGTTTCTTCACCAAATGGCAAGAAATGAAAACCAGGATAAAAATGAAATGATTTTCCAAATGAAAGAAAGTCAATGAGAATTGAGTGTAAAAATGGGTTGAATAGTGGTTCTTCTAGGAGAAGATAATTACAGAGTTAAAATCTTCTCAAATGGGCAAATAAATGCCTAAAAATAAATGACCCCCTAAATAGATAAAATTAAAGCAAATGTCAAATATTAAAAAAATACGACAAAAATTTGGTCTAGAGTTTCTTCGAAACTCAAGACAAAGACGTAGACACCAAGTTGCTTACCTGTCTCTTCTAACTGCACCTGAACCAAAATAAGAAGCTAACACTCGGCTATAATTATTAAACAAAATGATGTAATGACATTGTAAAAGACGTGACCGAACTCATGTAGAGTTGCCTATGTATCACACCATGGGAATCAGGTCAAACGTAGTTCGAATAACAGTGAACCACAATAAAACAAGTGCATTGACCATCTGTGATCTTTGCAGAGTTAAAGAAGTCTGAACTCTCAGAACTCCTAAACATAAAACACAAAATGAATGAAAAAGAAAAATTGTTAATCAAAACAATCAAGAAAACTAAGTTGTCATAATTAGAAAAAAATGCATCGAGGGATGCGGTTACGCTCCAAGAAGGGGGATAGAAGGGTGTGCGGCGGACACTGAGATTCGCTAACAAAAAATTAAATTTGATTGTCAAGAAATGAGATAGAAGGGTGCGTGGCTGACGCTGAGACTCACCAACAGTAAATTAAATGAATGTCCTGAATCCAGACTATTCAATGGGATTGAACTCGAGCTCAAACAACTAGTGAAAATTTGAAAAATCACCTTAGAACTAGATTGTTCGGTGGGATCCAACTCAAACCCAAACAACTAATAAATTGGTGGGATAAAATCCGAATCCAATCAAATGATAGATTGGTGGAATAAAACCTGAACTCAATTAAATATCAGATTGGTGGGATAAGACCCGAATCCAATTAAATCATAGATTGGTAGGATAAAATTCGAACCCAATTAAATAACAGATTGGTGGGATACAACTCGAATCCAATTAAATACCAAACTGGTGGGATAAGACCCGAGCCCAATTAAATAATAGATTGGTGGGATAAAATTCGAATCCAATTAAATACCAGATTTGTGGGATAATACCCGAACCCAATTAAATCACAAATTCGTGGGATAAAATTCGAACCCAATTAACTGATAGACTTGTGAGATAAAATCCGAATCCAATTAAATACTAAATTGGTGGGATATGATTCAAAACTAATTAAATGACAGATTTGTGGGATAAAATTCGAACTCAATTAAATCACAAATTAGTGGGATAAGACCCGACCCCAATTAAATAATAGGTTGGTGGGATAAAATCTGAACCAATTAAATGACAGATTGGTGGGATAAAACTCGAACCCAATTAAATACCAAATTGGTGGAATAAGACCTGAATCCAATTAAATGACAAATTGGTGGGATAAAATCCGAACCTAATTAAATACCAAATTGATAGGATAAGATCCAAACCTAATTAAATAACAAATTGGAGGGATAAGACTTGAACCCAGTTAAATAACATATTAGTGGAATAAAATTCCAGTCCAATTAAATACCAGAAGAAATGAAAATGTAAGTGCTGTATTATCAAATTGGAAGATTAAAATGCATGTTGTTCAAGAATAATAAACAATAACAAACTTACTTGGTGGACTTACGATCCTCTTGAGTTTTAAACTCTAAAAGAAAAGGAATGATGATTTTTCTTTTCTTCTTTGGAAATAAGCAGTCAAACTTGGAGCTCAATCCTTTTACAATTTGCCCTAGTATGAATTATGCTAAACCAGTGTTGCATCATATAATTTCACTTGCAAAAGGGGAAAGGAAACAACTGTGATGCAAATACTGCCACCACCATGTGATCCCTTTGTCTTGAGAACTGTGTAAATTTGAGTTTCAATATTGACAATTAACTCCCTTAGATTTGGTCCGCAACCCTTCCAGGATCTCTACAACTTTCTAGCATCAACTGTCCATGCTTTATTATCATAGGATCTTCAATTTCATGAATCCTTTGGCATAAATTATGGGAATTGTCTTTTGAATGAGATCTAATAAATAAGGAATATAGTATTGAAAACAAATATATTATGCATCATGCAATGATTCGTATACAATATAAACAATAATATAAAATAAATAAATAGAATAGTAAATAGAATAGCAAAACAAAATTATCGAATTTATGAACACAGATACAAGGGTTAAATGTGACGGCCCGGTTTTCTCCTAAGGCATACCCTAGAAGTTAGCGGACCGCCCGCCTGGCTCTCGCCAGGACTCATTCACTAATATTAACTTCAGAGATAACATTATGGTATACTAAAATCACACGTTCAAAACTTTTACAATGCCAAGTTCAATACAAAAGCTATAGCCGTGGTATGATACTAGATAATTTATAATCACGAAAGTCTTCAGGTTAACTCCCTAAGATCCCTTGTTCGTTTCCCCGACCACCAACTCCTGTAAGGAAAACAAAACTAAAGGGCTGAGCTAAAGCTCAGTGAGGTTTGCCGAGCAAGTAACATTTAATAAACACTTAAATCAGTACAATTAAGCAAGTAGTGCACGTTTCACTGTACAATCACTTTCATTAAGCAATTGAGGAAACACTTCACTAAACAATCACTTTTAAAAGAATACGATGCTCACATTAGAGTCACTTCAATATCATTGAGCATTCATTTCAGTGTCAAGAGACACTCATTTCACTATCATTGTACATTCCTTTCAATATCATTACATATTCCGCCAATTCACCTCTTTATGTCCTCCAAAATAATAAACAATCCCCTACATTTAATAATCTCCCAACCTCATGGTAATACTCGAGTATGCCGAAATATTTACCCAAAGTTACCCGACCAATCCCTTTGCTGGCTCGAATAGTCCGTTGAACAGAGGGTTTTGGGGCCTAGTTCAGCCGATGCGGCGAGGCACACATACGGCTTACATTCATGCACACTTACAGTAACATTCAGTCAATTATCAATATTCAATCTCAACTAAGCCGAATGCGATAAAGAACACCATCGACTTAGAAGGCGAGGGACAATTGTACACTTTACAATGAATCACTTAGCAATAATTTATAATAAGCACATTTCGTCACATATTCATAATAAGCACATTTTGTCACATATTCATTATAAGCACACATAAACAGTTAACACATAATTTGGAAAACACTCACCAAATACCCAAATAAATTATTCTCAAGCCACGGGTTCGTTTCCTGGCTCACAGCTACTTCCTGAGACAATTTCATAATTCCAAAGTGAATATATAATTTGTAGATGTTCACTTATTACTTATTATCCTATTATTTGATCGATTAAAGTCAAGTTTGACTTTAAAATACAAAAAATAGTATTTAATATTTATTTTACATTTTATTTCAAAATTTATTAACTTTATTGTTTTGAACTAAGAATTATACATTTTTCCCAGGTTTGTATCGTTGTATAATATTTACATCAGGAATATATCTTTCTCAATTCAATATTCATTAATTACAGCTTTTTAAATCAACTGAACTTAACATTAACCTTTAATAAGGTGAATTTTAGAAGTAACTACCTTTAAGGTACTTTATTGTCCTATTATTGACGTTATTAAAATCAAGTTTGACTTTAAAATATAAAATATAATATATTCAATATTTATTCTATATGTCATTTCAACTTATTGACTTTATCATTTAAACCAAGGAATATACTTATTTTTCAAGTTTATAATTTATAAAATGTCTAAATTAAGAGTAGACTATTTTTCACTTAAGATTCCGAGATTAAAGTTTAGGAACGCTCCATTGGCCCCCGTTTTAACTAATTAACTTTAAGTCGTTCGTAATTTAAATGTTATTTCTTTACACTAGTTCTCTAAGTTCTGAAATAATATACAATTTATTCATGTCTTCTTTAAATCACTTCAAATCATCAATAATCATCCAATTATCTCCTTAATTCACTCCAATTGATGATTGAATCATTAAACCTACAAAAACAAAAATTTTGCAGCATTAAAATCCATAAAAATGCAAGTTTTACCATTTAAATAACAAAATGCATATTTTCACTAGAAACTTAGTTCATAAGCTATAAAAGTAAATAAAACACACCAAAACTAACTAATAAAACACACATAAAACATGTAAAATATGCACTTATCAAACTCACCCATATTTGAACCATTGCTTGTCCTCAAACAATTAAAAATACAAACCAACAATGATCCAAAATTTTGCAAATAAATATATGTGCACAATTCAACTTCATTTCTCAAAATAAGGTAAATAACCATTATGCAATTAGTCAACTAAACTGAAGTACTCATAATATCAAGTAAAGAAGAGTTAATTATACC